>NC_085926.1:189358787-189661818 GCF_029289425.2 Pan paniscus | reverse complement strand
ACCATAGTTGGAGATTTCAATACCTCTCTCTCAGTAATTCATAAAACAAATAGACAAAAAATAAGTAACAATATAAAAAATTGGAAGAAATACATCACCCAGCTTTACCAAAAATTCTAAACAAACTTAGCAAATAAAATTCAACAACATATATAAACTATACTACTTCATTACCAAGTGGATTAATGTCAATAATGTAAGGTTCATTTAATATTTGAAAATCAATGCATTTAATCATGTTTACAGTCTCAGAAAAAAAACATGTGACAATCTCAAAAAAGATATAGACAAAATTCAATATTCAGCCTTGACAAAAACTTTTCTCAAACTTGGAATCGAATGTGTGTACGAAAGAGTTTACTCAGCAGGCATGAGTGACTCCAGCCTTAAGTGTTCTCAGTTTTCATGAATTGTCTGTTTTCATGAATGGCCCTTGGCTGATTCCTGGGAACTGGGCTCTTCGAATGTTGTGATAAGAGTGTTTTGCATGCTTGTGTCCTTGAATCAAACTGTGCCAGGTTTTCTAGATAGTCTGAGTAAACCATGTGCTTTATGTGAATCCCAGTGTTCCTTCTGGGGCTCTGGAGCTTTAGTAACTGTGGTGAGTCATACAGGTATTATGCACCTACATGCATCCCCATTAAAAACTCTGTAAAATGCTGCAGTCCTAGGCACAGGCAGCTTTCCTGGTGGATATCACTTTGTATGTGTTGTCATAACTTATTGCTGAAGGAATTAAACATATTCTCTGTTACTCTAATTATTCTAATGGTAAAGGGCTCTAGGAAGCTTATGCCAATTCTCTGAAAATTTATTTATAGAATCGAAGCATTCCTAATAGATAAGATAAATAAAACCCAATGTGTTTTTCTTACTCTCACACATCACTAAACACAGCACTTTTGACACCAGATTCTCTAGTCGACACCAGCAGGGTATCCTATAATTCAATTCTGACACTACAATGAAAGTTGTCAGAATCAAAATAGTTGTGCCAAACCCTAACAAAATAGTCAGGAGGCCATAAAGAAAGGGCTGTCACACACATATCTATGTTTAAAATTATTAGAAAGACTCTCTGGAAACCACAACCTTCCACAAAGGGCCCTCAACCTTTTATAAATAGTACTTTATAAAGACATCTGCCCAGCAACTACCTATTCGACCTTGGACTGATGCCACTATTGTTATAGAAACTTGAAGCCAAGGATAATTATTTCAAAACAACTTATGTAACTTCCCTCATAGTGCTCCTAAAAACCCTTTCCTTTCTTTGCCTTTCTGGGTACGTCAATGGCCATTTATTGGGTGCCATGGCACAAGTATTCCTGGATTGCAATTCTTCTGCTTATTCCAAAATAAACGCATCTTTGGAGAATCTCTTTCTGTTGTTATTTTTGGTTGGCACTACTTAGAGATGGTATAACATCCCACAGGTTGAGGGCTCTGTCCCGGATGACTTCTCCCCAATTCAGATGCCAACCACACTTCCCAGGTTGTGACCTATACATCCGACTGACTGGCTATAAATTGGGGTTTCTATGATTCCCTTCTTGGGTTTCATTAATTTGCTAGAGTGGCTCAAATAACTCCAGAAAACACTTTACTTATATTCACCCATTTATTATAAAGGATATTGCAAACGGTACAGCTAGATGGAAGAGGTGCATAGGGCAAGGTATGGAGGAGGGAAAACAAGCTGTGTGCTGTCTCGGCACCCCATCCTGCAGGAACCTCCACGTGTTCAGTAATCTTGACCCCAAACCCAGTCCTTTTGGGTTCTTATGGAGGCTTAAGTAGACATGATTGATGGGGCTGAAAGTCTTAACTCTAATCATGCTTTGGGCTTTTGGGTGACCAGTTTCCATTTTAAAACTATCTAGGGGCCACAGCAATCAGTCATTTTGTTAGCAAACAAAAGACATTCATCACTCCAGAGATTCCAGGGATTTTAAAGGTTGTATACCAGGAAACAGGGAGGAGAAGAAAAACATATTTTATAACATCACAATTCTATATTTAAATGCCACAAAACTTCTATTTATTTTAGTAGAAATTGATACTCATTCTAAAATTTATTTTAAAATGCAAAGGACCTAGTATAGCAAAAGAACAAACAAAAACTTTGAAAAATAAAGTTGTACTGTAACTTTATAATTTTAATGCTTATTACTGAGTTATAGTAGTCCAGTTTAATATAGGTCTACAGGTAGACAAGTAAAACTACTGAAATAAAGAGAGAATCCAAAAATATAGCCAGACATTCACACACTTGAATTTTGAGTAAAATACAAAGGTAACTCAATAGAAAAAAAATCTATCCCACAGTTCAACATAGTGCTGTTGCTACTGGATATCCATATTGAAAAAACAAAAGCCTTGATCTATTCCTCACACCATATAGAAAATTAATCTAAAATGAACCAGAGAACTAAATGTAAAAGCTATACTATTTCTGGAAGACTATATATAAGAAAATTTATATAATTTTGTGTTAAGAAATCTTGTTGTTGTTGTTGTTATGACGTAAAAAGCATGACTCCCAAAAGTAAGGGGGAAAAAGGAAGGAATTTGATTTCATCCAAATGAAAATCTTCTGCTATCAAAAAGGCACTGTTAATTGAGAAAAGGCAAACCAAAAGCTAGGAGAAAATATCTGCATTTATATTTTGTAAAGAACTTGTATTCAGAATACATAAAGAACTTTCAACATGCTCATTCTCTCCTGGTTATGTTGTAAAGTGGTGAAACCCTTCTGGAAAACAAAGTTAAATGTAACGTACCATATAATCCAATAATTTCACTCCTGAGAGCTTACAAAAAAAAAATGAAAGTGTATGTCCATACAGTGATTTGCACATGAATGTTTATAGAAAATTTATTTATAATAGCTCCAAACTGGAAATAACTCAAATGTCTCTCAATAGTGAATGAATAAACTAACTGTGATCTATTCATACAAGGGATACCTTTCAGTGATAAAAATGAGTGAACTATTCAAACAGACTACAACATGAATAAATCTTAAAATAATCAGACTAGATTTAAAAAGCCAGACCAGGAAAAAATGCACACAGTGTCATTTTATTTATATAAAATATTTGAAAATGCTAACTAATCTATAATGGCAAAAAACAGATCAGTGGGTATCTGGGACACTGGTGTGGGGCAGGGAAATGAGGAGGAAGGGCTTCCCAAGGAGCATAAGGATATGCTTGGGAATGATAAATATATTCATTGACTATGGTGATTTTTTTCACAGGTCTCTGTATATCTATCTATATATCCATCTATCTATCCACACACATACATATGTCAAAACTTAACAAGTTCTATGTTTTAAATATATATAATTTAAGTCAATTATACTTCTATAAACATGTTAAATTTTTTTTAAAAAATAAACTATTGAGGTATATTTATATCCCAAACCAAATATTGGTGAGCATGTAAAACAATGAGAATTTTTATTTATTGTAGTATGAGTATAAATTGTTACAACAAATGTAGAATGCTATCTGGCAAATTTAACTAAAGTTGTGAGTCATGCATACTCCATGACTCATCGATTCTACTCCTACAATATACCCTCTCAAAACTCTTGCACATATTCACAGGAAGACATGATGTGCAAAAATGCTTACTTTTATGTTGTAATAATAAAATTTCGGAAAAATTCTAAATATTTATCAAAACAAACTGAAATAAACTGTAACATGAAAAACCAACATTTTGTCTAAGAATTTATACATATGTAGTAAAATTAAAACCCGCATATGAAAATCATCTGCCCAAAATGAAGTTTTAAAGATTATCCCGATGAATAAATGGAAGGGAATATTATTAGGGAGAATTATATGTTTCAATATTTGTTAGTTCTTATTTTTTTAAGTAGGTAGTCAATAAGTTGGTACCTATTATATCATCTTCTATACTTGGGTATTTTTAAATTATTTCTAACACATATTGTAGCTATTGTCTATAACTTACAGATATGGAATTTTAGGATCAGAAAGGCTATAATATTTGCCCAAGATGCTATAACTAGTGAATAGGAAGTTCAGTCTAAGATGTAAGCCTTCCTTCTCCTGATCCAGTGATTGTTCACTTACCCTATCATTTCTTTTTTTCTTTTTTTAATTATACTTTAAGTTTTAGGGTACATGTGCACAACGTGCAGGTTAGTTACATTATGTATACATGTGCCATGTTGGTGTGCTGCACCCATTAACTCATCATTTAACATTAGGTATATCTCCTAAAGCTATCCCTCCCCCCTCCCCCAACCCCACAACGGGCCCCGGTGTGTGATGTTCCCCTACCTGTGTCCATGTGTTCTCATTGTTCAATTCCCACCTACCATCATTCTCAGCAAACTATCGCAAGGACAAAAAACTAAACACCACACTTACCCTATCATTTCTATCTTAAGATTGAAGAAGAGAAAACCTTAAAAATTTCTTGGATCACAAAAAGATAGTGGTTTAAATTTTCTTGTATCATAAGGCATTGAAATATCTACTCAGGAAACAATATGTGGAAAAGACGAAAGAGCACCCAGAAGCATTCTCTGTGCCTTCATATTGTAAGAATAAGGAAACAGGCTGGGCACAGTGGCTCACGCCTGTAATCCCAGCACTTTGGGAGGCCGAGGCGGGAGGATCATGAGGTCAGGAGATGGAGACCATCCTGGCTAACACGGTGAAACCCCATCTCTACTAACAAATAAAAAATAAAAATTAGCTGGGTGTGGTGGAGGGCGCCTGTAGTCCCAGCTACTCGGGAGGCTGAGGCAGGAGAATGGCATGAACCTGGGAGGCGGAGCTTGCAGTGAGCAGAGATCGCACCACTGCACTCCAGCCTGGGCAACAGAGCAAGACTCCGTCTCACAAAAAAAAAAAAAAGAAAAAAGAATAAGGAAACAATTAAACCTATGGAAATCTAAGCTGCCAAGATACTGTGGGAACAAGAAGAAGGAATATTGAGACACATAGATAATAATAATAAAGATGTTTCATATTTTTAAAAATGAGAAAAGACATAATTAAGCAAAGGAGACAATATGTCATTATGAAGACTGTTGGGATTTCTTTTTTTTTTTTTAAAGAAACTGTAACAGAAAATTCTTGTTAAAAACGTATCGTTTTGGTGATGGTCTCACAGGTGTATACTTATCTCTAAGTTCATAAAGATGTAGACATTACATATGTATGTTTCTTATATGTCAATCATACCTTAATACAGTGATTAAGCTACAATGGACTTATATGTGGCCTTTATAAGCTATATCTCAGCAGAAATGGAGATATTTATTCATGCATATGCATAGATATTTGTATGTACATAAAATTAATTAACATAAATAAAAAACTATACCATATAAAAAGGTGTATCATTTAGCTAAATATTACTTAGGTTGAATAAATGTGGATTTTGACACAAATTCTATCACAGAAGTGGTCATATTACTTGATAAAGTTTGTTTTTAAACTTTAGCTAAAATTTTGATTAACTAATATGTTTAGCTCAGATATTAAGATCAGAATCAGAGGAACATGTTCTGCAATGCTGACCTCAACCGTCACTAGTCTGTTTATTCTTTCTCTATGGATAAATTATTAGGAAAGACTTACTCAAGACACATTCATTATCAGTAACATGTATTAGCAGACAAAGGCGCCAGATACTACCCAAGCATTCATGAGATAGAGACACCCCTGCACTAATGACAAATATTAAGTGAATTATCAAAATACACTCTTATGAATGCTCTAACAAGAATATCTTTAAAACACTTCTGAGAAAGGAGAGAAACACAGGCCAGGAGAATAGGCAAAAGCTTCACAGATGTAATAAATAAATGGGATAATATCTGGGAAAGTATTTTTCAAACAATAAAGATTTATACCATGTAAGAAATTATACTTGTTACTATAAATTCCTCCATCACAGTTCTCGATAATTTGGACATTTTTGGCATGTAACTTTGTACATGTAAGTATTCAAAATATTTCATGGACTGCCAAGGCTCATCATCTTTTTAAACTTTTCTTTTTGAGGAAAAAAATTTACTCAAAAGTAAATATCTCACCCATAAGTGAAAAAAAACTGCAGTTAATATTTTATCAATGCTAGTTTCTGCACTATTCATTGCCTGACCAACAAATCTTTTTTAAAACATATTATCTGGTAGGCAAAATAATAGTTTTACAATGATGTCTACATTCTAATTCCCCGAACCTGTGAATATGTGATTTAAATGGCAAAGAATAATTAAGGTAGCAGATAAAGTTAAGATTGCTATTTCATTGATTTTGAGATGGAGACATTACTTTGTATTATCTGGATGGGTTCAGTGTAATCACCTGGGCTCCTTATGTGGAAGAGGGAAGCAGAAATGTCAGTATCAGAATCATGCAATGTGAGAAAGACTTGAAAAGCCATTGCTGGCTTTGAAAATAGAGGAAGGGGCCAGAGGCCAGACAGCCGGTCTCTAGAAGCTGGAAAGGCAAAAAAGTGGATACTCCTTTAGAGCTTTCAAAAAAGGAAAACAGCTCTGCCTGATTTTAGCTCAGTGAGACCCATTCGTGACTTTTGGCCTTCAGTACTGTAAAGCTACTAAATTCATATTGTTTTAAGCCACTAAGTTTGTGGTAATTTCCTACAATAGCAATAGATAAGTACTAGAGTTAACACTGATTTCATTAGGAAAACAAGTCCCATGAAGATTTTATGGAAAACTCTGGCCACTGCTATTCTATTTTTATAGAAAACTCTGGCCACTATTATAGAAAACTCTGGCCACGGCTATTACGCTTTACATTACTGCAATTTATCACAAATACAGTGGCATAAAAGAATGTCTATTTATCTCACAGTCCTGTAAGTCAGAAATACAGACACACTTCACTAGGTTCTATTATTAGGCTCTTACATGTCTAAAATCAAGGTGTTGGCCAGCCTGGGCTTTTATCTGGAGGCTCTGGAACTCTTCTTCCAGGGCAATTCTGCTTGTGAGTAGATTCAATCCCTTGCAGCTGTAGGCTGAGATCTCCATTTCTTTGTTGGCCACCAAATGGGGGCCTCTCTCAGGTCCTATAGCTGCTTGCATTCCTTCTCATGTGGCCTGCTTTCAGCCAGCTATAGTGCAGTGAATCCTTCTCCTGCATGAAATCTCTTTGACTTCCTCTTCTGCCATCAGCTGAAGAAAGAGCTCTGTCTTTATGGCTTCCTGTGATTATATCAGACCCACCTGGATAATATCTGTATCTTAGGGTCACATGACATAAGCATGGGTGTGATACTTCACCACATTCACAGGTTCTGGGGATCAAGTGGGAAATATTTGGGGGACATTTAAAAGAGTCTGCCTATCACATTTATTTAATTGCATTCTTTTTAATATATTAGAATACTTAATGAATTTATTTATATGGCTGGCTTACACATTGCTCTGTATTCTGATGTATTTCTTTTATGGAGACATTTTTCTGATAAAAGATAAGAGGCTTCTACGCACATAAATATACTATTTTCATTCCTTCATTGGCATTATGTTAGAAGCTAAAGATATAAAGATGAATAGTATTGTCAGGAATAGGTCTAATGGAACAATATTCTGAAGAACTAGAACAAGTGTAGACAAATTTGAAGAATGTAAAAAACATGAAACCCAGTGATATGGACGTAAGACTTATTTGGATAATTTAAAGGCTGTGTGACCTAAGGATAAGAATCCTTAACATTGAATTACGTTGAGTCATTTCTGAATAAATTCAAAATTTATTCAGCAAATAACAATTATGTGCTAGAATGAAGAGAAAAACTATTAGTCTACTTACCCAAAGGGGTTTTTGAGGGTGAAATGAAATAATTTAGGTCAAACTGTTTATAAAGCTGTGAAATGTTATTCAAATATGTATTAATGAAATTATTAGTACAGGTTCCTATTTGCTATCTATTATGTTTACATCATCAAGCAGAGTGCCAATCATATAATGCATGCTCAGTGAAAACAAGGATCCTAACCATCATCAATAAGAATATATGTGCATTACATTTTATTCCTCTTTTAATTATCACAATTTTCTACAGGAGGCCAAAATAATTTCCTGTGTCACTTCTTTATTCACCCATCTTATACTTGGTTTGCTGTAAAGGGATTTAGTTTTACATTTGCTCAACTGCTTCCTGATAAGGAAACCTTCCTGGTAGGAGAGGTGATTCAAGGTCTGACAAAAAAGGCAGATGAAACAACACTTCTCATGAGAAATGGCTGCTCTTGTCATAATCAGCTACTTAAGTTCCCTGTAGCAGCTAAAAATCAACTAAAAATGGATTAAAGTCTTAAACTTAGGACCTGAAACCACAAAACTCCTAAAGAAAACATAGAGAAAAAGCTCCTTGATATTGATCTTGGCAATAAAATCAGAAGCACAAGCCACAAAAATAAAAACAGACAAATGGAACTATATCAAACTGAACAACTTCTGCAAAGCAAAGGAAAAAAATCAACAAAATGAAGAGGCAACCTAAAAGGTGAAAGAAAATATTTGCAAATCATATCATTAACCATAATAAGGGGCTAATATCCAAAATATGAAAGAAACTCATACAACTCAATGGTGAAAAAACATAACCTGATTAAACAATGGGCAAAAGACTTGGATAGACATTTTCCCAAAGAAGACGTGCAAATGGCCAATAGACAGATGAAAGATGCTCAACATCACTAATCACCAGGGCAATGCAAATCAAAACCACAATGAGATATGACCTCACACCTGTTAGGTTTTGGCTATTGATGTGGTTTGGCTCTGTGTCCCCACCCAAATCTACCTTGAATTGTGATCCCAATAATCCCCATGTGTCAAGGGTGGGACCAGGTGGAAGAGAAGAGCCTGCAGGTGGATGACAATTCCCTCCATATCTTGAACTCATAGGGGTTCCATAGTCTCATTCTAGGTTGTGCCTGGCTTTCAGCAATTTACTGAACATTTTACCTGATTCTTCCCAGCTTTTATGATACTCTGGGTCTGCCCTAGGTAAGCCAGTGTTTACATCCCATCTGACCAAGGTGGCCTTACTATTCTCTTCAGCTTGACAAAACTTTAGATTGCTTTCTTCTTGACTCTGGGCCTCTGACCTCTCTTTTCTTAGGACGTTTACTCCAAATTACTTGTAATTGTAAATTCTTTCTCTGTCTCTTTGAAGTGTAACACTTTTTAAAAGCATATTGCCAGTTTTATAACCCAGGAATATTATTTCTCAAGGACCTGGGAGCCCTCCCTTTGAATAATAATCATCAAGGAAGATAGTAGCACTCCTAACTCCCAGCCGGGGTGGGAGGGTGGGGAGTAACTTCAGTGGATGCCATTATTTCAAGTTGCAAACTACCTTCTGTTATAAGGATTTGAGAAGTTAGTGTTTCCTTCAGATGAAATCAATTAGCAAACATGATAGCCTATGACTTTTCTACTTGCTTATTCCAGCACTTAGAAACCCTCCTGCCCTCTATTTCAGTGCAGTTGAGTTTGGGCTTAGACTTTGATTCTCTTCTGTTGTAATAGCCTCAATTATAGTCTTCCTTCCCTTTTTAACATTGTCTGCTGCAATTTTTTGGTTTGACAATGTCTTTTTAGAAGATCCAGTCTTTCCTTGGATTTTAGGCCAGTTGGGTTGCCCTGCAAACCTCAGCTCTCTGATTGGTACAGAAAAAGTTATTATTTGACAAATTTTACTGATCTTTGTTGTCGTCGTCATGGTGGAAATGATACTCTTTCTAGCTTCCTGCACCTTAAGAGGGAACTTAAGAGGTGACTTAACCAAAAGAAGACATTTTATTTTCATCAAATCCTTTTTTGTTTTTAATTTAACATATGTTCTGCAATCTAGGCAATGCATTCAAATATTAAAACATATAACATTTATAAATAAATAAATGTAATTAGATTAGGGATTCATTATCAATTAAATGAATCCTTAAAAAGGAAGCAAAATCCAAAGTAGTATAATCACTGGAAAATACATCAGAGAAGTTATATTCAGCCATGCTTTGGGAAATTTATCAGTAAAAGTCTATTTTCATTGTCTTATTGATATACTGTAATTGTACTCACAGAAGAAACGAATGAAGAACTTGATGTAATGTTTGAAATGTTTTCTTTCAGACATTGTGTAACAGGAATGATGAGAGTAGAAAAGTTGACAATATGAGCCTCCTTATTGTCCTGGATTTCTGCCCAGAAGCATTTAAGTCCAGCCTTGCATGGATCTGAGATAAGAAAAGTGATTAACATTCAGGGAGGATGAAAATAGGCTCAAATTTTAAAAATTAACTTAAAAAAATAAAGAAAATGACAAAGAAACATAAAAATAGTTTTAAAATATTGGAAATGGAAGACAGGCAAAGAAGCAACAATTTTCGTATTACTGGAGTCTCTGAAGAAGAAAAACAAAACAATGGACCAGAGACCATATTTTGAACTCTGATCCAAGCCAGAAGTACATAAAGACATTGAAAAGGCTTTCAAGGAACCAGGGAAAATTAGACCAGAATAATTATCCCTGAAACATATCCTAGTAGAACTGTTACAGTTCAAAGACAAAGGCAAAATTATCAAGACCTTCAGAAAAATAAATTACAAATGCCAAAGAATATTGGCATTAGAATTTTCAAAATCAACACCAAAAGCAAGGCAACAATGGAGTAGAGTTGTTTAAGCTACTTTTTAACAGCTTTATGGAGATATTTGATGTAAAATGCAAATATTTAAAGTGTACAATTGGATAACTTTTTTATTTTATTTATTTATTTTTGAAATGGGGTCTTGTTACATTGCTCAGGCTGGCTTTGAATTCTGGGGTTTGAGATATCATCCCACCTCAGACTCCTAACTAGCTAGAACTATAGGTGTGTGCCACAGTGCCCAGCTCAATTTGATAACTTTTGACATATGTAGACACTCCTAAATCCACTGAAATAGTCAAGATAATGAACATATTCATAACTGCCCTTGTAATGCCCGACCTTGTTTTTTCCTTATTCACCTGGCTTTGTTTCTCCCTTAGCTAAGACAACCAGACAAACTCCATCTTGGCAAGCTATATCCACAGTCTCCAGGAATTCGTCTGATTGATAATGCCCAAAGCCCCGCGTCTATCACCTTGTAATAGTCTTAAAGCCCCTGCACCTGGAACTGTTTACTTTCCTGTAACCATTTATCCTTTTAACTTTTTTGACTACTTAACTTCTGTTAAATTGTTTTAACTAGACCCCCCCACCTCCCTGTCCTAAACCAAGGTATAAAAGTTAACCAAGCCCCTTCCTCGTGGCCGAGAGAATTTTGAGCGTTAGCCGTCTCTCGGTCGCCGGCTAATAAAGTACTCTTAGTTCGTCTCAAAGTGTGGCGTTTTCTCTAACTCGCTCAGGTACAGCACCTGGAGTATTGTCCCATGCCTTTGCATTTCTCCTTTGAGCTCTTCTCCTCTCCTCAGCAAGCAACCATTCATCTGCTCTTTGTCAATTATATTTGCATTTTATAGAATTATATATAAAGGGACCATGTAGTCTGAACTTTATCTGCTTTCATTTATTTCTTTTGGTTGCTGACTTGAATATATTATATTAAAATACCACAATTGTTTATTAGTTAAAAAATTGTATGATATATAATATTTGTACATTTTAATGGGGTACATGTGATATTTTGTTACATTCATAGAATGCGTAACGACTAACTTAGGTCTTTAGAATATCCATCACCTCAAGTATTTATCATTACCATGTATTGAGAACATTTCAAGTTCTCTCTTGTAGCTATTTTGAAATATACAATACATTATTTACTATAGTCATCCTACTTTGCCATTGTACATTTGAACTTATTCCTTTCTTCTAATTGTATGTTTGGAACCATTAACTAAACTCTCTTCTTCCCCACACTCCCACCCACCCTGGCCCACCACACACACACAAACACACACATTTTTCCCAACTTCTGGAAACTATCATTCGACTCACTACCTCCATAAGATCAATATTTTAGCTCCCATATATGAATGAGAACATACAATACTTGTCTTTATGTTCCTGGATTATTTCACCTAACATAATGATCTCCAGTTCCATTCATGTTGCTTCAAATTACAAGATTTCTTTCTTTCTTATAGTTAAAACTGTTCCATTGGCAAACACTTAGCTTGATTTTATATCTTTGCTATTGTGAATAGCGCTGTGATCAATATGGGAATGTAGGTATGTCTTCGATAAACTGATTTCTTTTCCTATGGATTAATACCTAGTAGTGGGATTGCTGGGTCATATGATGGTTCTATTTTAGGTATTTTGAGAAATCTCCATACTGTTTTCCATAATGGCTGTACAAATTTACATTTCCACAAACAGTGAATAAGCATGGCCTTTTTTCAGATCTTCTTCAGCATTTCCAATTTTCTGTCTTGTTAATAATGGCCATTTTAACTGAGGTAAGATGATATCTCATTGTGGTTTTGATTTTCATTTTCCTAATGAATAGCAATGTTGTGTATTTTTCTTTTCATATACCTGTTGGCCATTTTTATGTCTTCTTTTGAGAAATGTCTAACCATGTCCTTTGCCCATGTCTGCTTTTAAATGAGATTATTTGTTTTTGTTTTACTGTTGAGTGGTTTGAATTCCTCATGTATTATATAGATAAGTTATTTGTTGAATGAATAGTTTGCAAATACTTTCTCTTATCCAACAGGTTGTCTCTTTATTCTATTGTTTCCTTTGCTGTGCAGAAGATTCTTAGTTTAATATAGTTTCATTTGTCTATATTTGTTTTTGTTGCCTGTGCTTTTGAGGTCTTAGCCATAAAATCTTTTCCTAGGCCAATGTCCTGTGGTGTTTCCTCTGTTTTCTTCTAGTAGTTTTATCATTTCTGATCTCATGTTTAGGTCTTTAATCCATTTTGAGCTGATTTTTATATACAGGAAGAGATAGGGATCTAGTTTTATTCTTCTACTTATGGATTTGCAGCTTTCCCAGGATCATTTATTGAAAATGTTCTTTCCCCAGTGCATGTCTTTAGTGCCTTTGTTGAAAATCAGTTGGCTCTAAATACTGGATTTATTTCTCGTGTCTCTATTTTGTTCCATTGGCCTATGTCTCTGTTCTTGCACCAGCACTGTGCGGTTTTGGCTAAAATTTCCTTGTACCATATTTTGAAATCAGGTAGTGCACTGCCCCTCAGGATTGCTTTGACTATTCCAGGTCATTTGCGGTTTCATACAAATTTTAGAATTATTCTGTCTATTCTGTGAAAATGTCTGTGGCATTTTCTGTGAAAAATGTCATTAGTTTTTTGATAGGGATAGCATTGAATTTGTAGATTGTTTTGGGCAGTATGGCCATTATTTTTTTTTTATTTTTTACTTTTTTTTTTTTTTGAGACGGAGTCTCACTCTGTCGCCCAGGCTGGAGTGCAGTGGCGCGATCTCGGCTCACTGCAAGCTCCGCCTCCTGGGTTCACGCCATTCTCCTGCCTCAGCCTCCTGAGTAGCTGGGACTACAGGTGCCTGCCATGACGCCCGGCTAATTTTTTGTATTTTTAGTAGAGACGAGGTTTCACCATGTTAGCGAGGATGGTCTCGGTCTCCTGACCTCGTGATCCACTCGCCTCGGCCTCCCAAAGTGCTGACATTATAGGCGTGAGCCACCACGCCCGGCCAAGTATGGCCATTTTAACAGTATTAATTCTTCCCATCCAGGATCATGGAATGCCTTTCCATTTGTTTGCATCCTCTTCAATTTCTTTCATCAGCCGATCATAGTTTTCCTTGTAGAGATCTTTTATCTCCTTGGTTACATTTATTCAAGATGTTTTATTTTATTTTATTTTATTTTTATTTTATTTTATTTTATTTTATTTGTGTAGCTATTGTAAATGAGAAGGCCTTCTTGAATTCTTTTTTAGCAATTTC
Source organism: Pan paniscus (assembly GCF_029289425.2). NCBI lineage: Eukaryota > Metazoa > Chordata > Mammalia > Primates > Hominidae > Pan > Pan paniscus. Next base: position 189,647,853 of record NC_085926.1, on the reverse strand, counting down.
ATTTTTGGTGTATAGAAATGCTACTGAAATGTGTTTTGATTTTGTATTCTGCCACTAAAGCAGGATATTTTCTTGACTCCTTCATGAGACTTTCAATAGGGGGTGCCTCATTTACTCAGCCTACGCCTGTCTACCCCTCACGGGAGGGAGCATGCAAGCAAATGCCGAAACTGAAGTGAATGCTTTTGGGCGCAGGAAGGAGCAAGCTCCATTTACTTGGCTCACCACATTCAACTCCTTGTGGAAGGGGAAAGTAGGCGAGCAAGTACGGCATCCAGCTGGCCACTTCTGGGCACTGGCAGGAGCAAACTCCATGTTGGCCCTGCAGCAGCATCCAGGCAGGGGTGCCTGTGACCCCCGAAGCCCCAAAGGTCGTGTTACAATGTTCTTTTAGCTCTGCCATGCATGGATGGCTTAAGTGTTAACAGCTCAATGGGCCCTTTGCCTTTTTGTGTGAAGCAGCTGCTCTCCTCCAGCCAGAGCAAAGGGCCAGTGTGACAGCCTTTTGTATCTGCACTCATGGCTCCCAAGCTCTTGCCCAGAATCCAGGTAAAATGAGGTTGCACGAACGAATTGAAGGATGGTAAATGAGGAGGATTTTATTGCTGACGAAAGTCACTCTCAGAGGGAAGGGGAAAGGGATGGGGCAGGTAGGTAATCTTTCCCTGAGTTCTGGCCTTCTCCAGCCAATTCTTCTTTAAAGTTACATCATCACACTGTCCTTTTGAAGTCAAGGCACTTTGACATTCTGCTGTAGTCCCATCTACTGGCCGAGTCTGGGGTTTTTATAGGCACGGGATGGAGCAGGGCAGAGCCCTGGGTGGTTTAGAAAAAAGCAACATTTGAGTGAGTAAACAGGGATGTAAGTTCTCACTTTGGGCAGCAATTTCAGGTTTTTCAGCTTGAGGGTGGGGTTTCAGTGGGGACCTGCCCTTTGCTGGCTAGAATTTCTCTGCCCAGTGTCCCTATCACCACCTTACTGAATTCATCAGATCTGAGAGTTTTTTTGGTGGAGTCTTTAGATTTTTCTAAATATAAGAGCTCACCATCTGCAAAGAGGAACAATTTGACTTTCTTTTTTCCAATTTAGATGTCCTTTACCTCTTTCTCTTGTCTGATGTTTTCTGGCTAGTACCTATAGTACTATGTTGAATACGAATGGTAAAAGTGGGCATCCTTATCTTGTTCTAGTTTTTAGAAAAAAGACTTTTTGTTTTTCTGCATTCAGTGTTTGGCCTTTATTGTGGTGAGGCAGGCTCCTTCTATGCCTATTTTGTTGAGAGTTTTTTGTCATAAAGTAATGTTCAAGTTTATCAAATGCTTTTTATGTGTCTGTTTTTGGTCCTTCATCTGTTGATGTGACATATAACATTTATTTATTTGTATATGTTGAAGCATCCTCTCATCCCTGGAATAAATCTTACTTGATCATGTTGTATTATCTTTTTGATGTGTTGTTGTTAGATTTGATTTGCTACTATTTTGTTGAGTTTTTTCATCAATGTTCATCAGGGATATTGACCTGTGGTTCTGTTGTTGTTGTTGTGTCCTTGCTGGTTTTTATATCGACAAAATACTGGACCTACAGAATGAGTTAGGGAGAATGCTCTCCTTTCCAACTTGTTGAAATAGTTTGGAGAGAATTAGTGTTAGTTCTTTACAAGTTTTGTAGAATTCAGCAGTGAAGACATCTGGCCATGAGCTTTTCCTTGTTGGGAGGCTTTTTATTAGTGATTCCATCTCACTGCTCATTACTGGTCCATTCAGGTTTTTGTATTTCTTCCTGATTCAATCTTGATAGGTTGTATGTGTCCAGGAATTTATCCATTTCCTCTAAGGTTTACAGTTTATTGGTATATAGTTATTTATTATCTCTCTGATGATCATTTGTATTTCTGTGGTGTCAGTTGCAAGGTCTCCTTTTTTTGTTTCTGATTTTGTTTATTTGGGACTTCTCGTTTTCTGATTAGTCTAGCTAGTTACTAACTGATTTTGTTTATCTTTTTTTAAAAACTAGCATTTCATGTTGTTGATCATTGTATTTTTTTTAGTCTCTATTATTTTAGTTCCATTCTGATCTTTATTATTTATTTTCTTCTACTAATTTGGGGTTTGGTCTGTTTATGTTTTTCTAGTTTCTTGAGGTACATCATCACATTTTTAAAATTTGAAATAATTCTGTTTTTCTTTTAATGTACACATTTATTGCTGCAAAATTTTCTCTTAACAATGATTTTGCTGTATATTACAGGTTTGGGTATGTTATGTATCAATTTTCATTTATTCTAAATTTTTTTATTTTCTTCTTGATTTCTTCATTGAACAAAGTTCATTCAGGAACATGTTTAATTTCCATGTATTTGTACATTTTCCAATGTTCTACTCATTACTGATGCTTAATTTTACTATATTGTGTTCTGAGGAGATACTTTATATGATTTCAGTTTTTAAACATTTGTTGAGACTTGTGTTGTGTTCTAACAAATGATATATCCTGGAGAATGTTCTGTGTGCTGATGAGAAGAATGTGTATATTGCAGCTGTTAGATAAAATATTCTGTAGACCTCTGTTAGGTCCATTTGAACTAAAGTGCAGTTTAAATCCTATTTTTTGTTGTTAATTTTTTGTCTCAATGACCTATCTAATGTTTAGAGTGAGATGTTGAGGTCACCAATTATTATTGTATTGGACTCTCTTTAGATCTAATAATATTTGATTTATGTATCTGTATGCTCCAGTGTTAAGTGCATATATATTTAGGATTATTATAGCCTCTTGTTGAACAGATCCTTCTTTTCATTTTATGACCATATTTGACTCTTTTTACAGTTTTTATTTTTTACTTGAAGCCTGCTTTATCTGCTACAAGTATAGCTACTCCTGCTTATTTTTTATTTCCATTTACATGGAATACATTTTTGAATCCCTTCACTTTTTAGTTTTATATGTCTTTACAGCTGAGGTTAGTTCCTTGTAGGCAGCATGTAGTTGGGTCATGTTTTAAAAAATCCATTCAGCCAGTTTATATGTATTAAGTGGAAATTTAAAACCATTTTCATTCAAGGTAATATGTATGAGGATTTATTTCCATCATTTTGTTAATTGTTTTCTGGTTGTTTTGTGTAACCTTTGTTCCTTTCTTTCTCTCTTACTGTTTATCATTGCAGTTTGATGGTTCTTTCATGGAAGCATTTGGGTCCTTTCTCTTTCTTATTTGTCTGTTTGTTCTACTTGTGAGTTTTATACTTTTGTGTGTTTTCATGATGGTAGATATCATCCTTTCACTTCCAGATGTAGGACTCCTTTAAGCATTTCTTATAGGGTTAGTCTAGCAGTAATGAATTCCCTCAGTTTTCCTTCTCTGGACAAAACTTTATTTCTCCTTCACTTAGGAAGAATAACTTTGCTGGGTATAGTAATATTTACTAATGGTTTTTTTTCTTTCAGCACTTCGAATATATCATCCCATTCTTTCTTACTTTGTAAATTATCTGCTGAGAATCTTGCCATAAGTCTGATGGGAGATTCTCTTACACGTGACTGGATAGCTGTCTCTCTTGCTATTTTTAGGATTATCTGTTTGTTTTTGACTTCTGACAGTTTAACTATAATGGGCTGGGAGAATAACTTTTGATTATATCTACTTGGAAATTTTTGAGTTTCTTGTATTTGGATATCTAAATATTTTGTTAGAATTGATCATTTTAAAGCTATTATTTTGTTAAATAATTTGTTAAATTATCTAAATCATTTTCTATAACTTTGGCCTTCTCTACATTTTCTGGAACCCCCCCATATTCAAATATTTGGTCATTTTATAGTATCTTATGTGTCACATATGCTTTGTTTATTCTCTTTTACTTTCGTCTGACTAGGGTATTTCCAAAGACTTGCCTTCAGGTTATAAAATTATCTCTTCCATTTGGTCATCTATTGTTGAGGCTTTCAATGTATCATTATACACATTGTATTCTTCCAGAATTTCTGTCATATATATATATATATAGATATATGGTGAATTTCTCACTTATATCTTGATTTTTTCTGATTTATATGTATTGTTTATTTATGTTCTTTTGTATTGCATTTTCCTTAATATTGTTATTTTGAATTTTTTCTATATTTAAATTTTTTTTCTGTATTTTTTCTATATTTTATAAGTTTATTGTTATTTGAAATCTGTTCCTGGATAATTATTGTGTTACTTTACAGGTTCTTTTTTTCAAACTTTTTACTGTTTCTTGTGTTTTTACTTTGATATCTGAACATCTGGTGTGCTAGTTGCTCCTTCCAATTTTTTTGGATTACCTTTTGTAGGGGAGGGCTTTTTCCTAAATTTGGTTGGATTTGGTTAGGTAGGGCATTTTGGCTTTTATTCTGGGTATGTGCGGTAGTATAGTCTCCGTATACATTTTTTTTGGCTATAAACATGATTGTTTTGTGATTTATTTTTGGTTTGGGCTGTGATTATTAGTGCAAGGCTGTGTATGTAGATGGTGGGGCAGTCTTCAGGCCCCAGTGGTGGCAGTGGTGGACCACACCTGCCTGTTCTTTGGCCAGTCGGTGGCATATGTGATCATCGCTGTTAACATGTCCAAGGGGGCTGATTCTGAGACCTTCAGGCACCTTGCTCAGGTACCAGCAGTGTCAGCAGAGGGTCAGGCAGGTGAGAGAATCATTGTGTTCCTGGAAGGCATGTGTGGTGTGAAGAATGACCACTGCAGTGCGAGGACAACCATTATGCAGGACAAGGGGAGGATAATCCCTAAAGTGGGCATGAACTTGTGTTAGTGGTAGCTGAAGTGAACTGGGCAGGCCAATCCAGGGAACCCTGGGTTGTGCTTGTGGATAGGTACCAGCTGTGATGGTAGCAGTAGGTTTGATGGGTTTGTCCTCAGGCTCTCAGTAGGAATGCACAGACACTAGCAGCAGTGGACAAGGTGGGACAATCCCCAGCTCTCCATTGGCATATTTGGGCACTGGAGGGGCAGTGACATGTTGGGTAGGCCTGTTCTTAGGCCCCTCAATTTTGTGCATGGGTACAGGCTGTAGTGGACTAGGCAGAGTGATCTCCAGTGCCCCAGCAGAGTGCTTAGGTGACAGCAGCAGCGGTCATGAGGATCAGCAGGAGCCCATCCTCAACACATGTGCAAGTGTGCTGCAGCCCTGCTGCTGGTGGGAGCAAGGTTGCTTTCTGTGGCAGCTGTCATAGGCAGGCATCTCTTAGGCTTTGGGGAACATGGGCTTTGGCTCCCAGTGGCAGCAGTTGAGAGAGCCAGTTCTCATGGTGTGTGCAGGTATGTGGTGGCCCTGCTGCTGGGAAGCTTGGGGTCACTGCTAGTAACACCTGTTTTGGTCCCTGGCAGTAGCAGCAGCAGCTGCTATGGCTATGGGTGGGGAGAGCCTGTGCTTAAGGTTTGTGCAAGTCTGCTACTGGCGGGGAGGGGTCACCGACAGCGGCACATGTTTTGGCCCCCAATGGTGGCTGCAACTGTGGCCGCAGGTAGGGAGAGCCTGTGCTCAAGGCTCATGCCAGTGTGGTGCAGCGGTGCTACCGGGGGTGGGTTAGGATGGGGGTGGGATTGCTGCCAGTGGCAGCAGTCCAAATCAGCCCAATTTCAGGCCCTGAAAGCATGCTTTGGCTCCCTCAGTCCAGGGTGCAACCTCCCCAGTGTACTGCACAACCTAATCCCTTGGGTGCAGAATACTGTGTGTGCTAGAGTGCCAGAGATTCTGTCTCTCTGCCGGGTCCAACTGGCATGGCACCACTGAAACCCTCTGAGTAAAGGCAGGGGGATATTAATGTAGAGCCAGGGATATGGAATATGGAATTGCAGGGGCTGTTGAGCCCCAGGGCAGGATGTAGTCTGGTGGGGCCGGGCTCTCAAAACGTTGCCATGCTTTCAGCTGCTTAGGACTTGGGGTGTGTGTGGTACCCAGCGTGAGCTCCCTCTGAGGAGCAATGCCATTGCACAGTCTCCAGGCAGCTTCCTATCTTGGTATCAGGGACTGTGAGGGTCAATGGGCCCTCCTGTGGTTAGGGTTGCAAGAGTCTGTAGTGGGAATGTGGAGCGCTAAGGATCTCCCACTTACCCTTTCCCCACCCTGAGGATTCTCTCCCAGCTTCTAGCTGCTCCTGGCCAAGCCGTCTGCCTTGCTTACTTCCTAATTATTTATATTATGCCTGTTTTTAAATCTTTGCTTGGTAATTCTGTCATTTCTGTCATCTAGAATAACATCTGTTGGCTGTCTTTTTTCCTAGAGTGAGATCACTTTTTTCTTCAGTATGATGAGTAAATTTCAATTGAAACCTGGATATTTGGAGTATAATGTTATGATATCTCAATCTTTCTCCAAACCTTCTGTTTTCACTGGTCCTTTTTTATACTGATCCAGCAGGGGAAGGAAAGGTCACACTGCCTTGTAACCGCCAGGTGGTGGTAGAAAAATCCAGGTCACTACTCTGTGTTTTTTGACTACCAAAAGGGAGGGGGCTCCTCGTTACTGCTAAATGCAGGTGGGATTTGAGATTAACCACTAGGTCTTCACTGATACCTCTATGGCTGGCAGGTGTAGGAGTGCCCCATTACGGCTCCCTCCATGGCCTCCACTGACACTACAGGGTGGGGAGCAGCCTCCTTAGTGCTAGGCAGTGAAGAAAGGGTTGACTCTCTGCCAGGCTTCCTCCTACATCTCCCCTGTGGGGATGGGGTGGGTGCTCCATTACTGGAATGTGGGGTGAAATTCCTGGCTTTCCTGCAGTCTTTACCGACACCTGGAGTGGGATGGGACTCTTTACTGCTTAGCCAGGATGAAAGTCCTGGATCCCTACTGGCCTTCTTTGCCACCACCTCATTGGAAGGATTGGGATGTAGTATCTTGTAGCCACGTGAGGGCCTGTGGTTAGGCTTCTTACTTGGTCTTTGCTGGTAGGGTAGTGCCACATATTTTTCTGAGGTATTTGGTTAGAGGAGAGTAGTTATTGTCTAAAACTGTTCTGTCTTGCTAGACTGTCACTTTCCTGGTACTTTGGCTAAAGTAAGCAGGCTTTTGGCAGGGCACAAAAAAGGGTACTTTTACTTTCTGCAAACATTGGAAGTTCTGGGTTGCCAACTTTTGAGATATATGAGGCAAAAAAACAAAACTAAACTGAACAAACACCTCATCAACATGTCATTCCTAAAACTGCAAGGTCACTAGTCATTCTCCCTGTTCCTTTTTACCCTTCAAAGTCTTCATATGTTTGTTTTATATACAATACCCAGCATTTCCCATTATGATCAGCAGAAATAATAAGAAAAATGTATCTACTCCCATCTTCCCCAAAGCAGAAGTTTTGCAGCAGAATTTAAAAAAAAAATTAATGAAAGAATGTGAGAACCAAAGAATTTATATCCAACCAAGTATGCTTCCATCCTTTACTAAACATGCCTTTCAACTCATTCAATGTATTTTTAATCATAGACATTGCAGTTATCATCTCTAAAAGGTTGATTCAGATATTTTATATCTTCCATGTCTTTACTGAAGATATTCCAGTTTTTCTCTTCCTTTTTGAACATAGGAAATACAGTTATAAGAACTCTTTTGTGTCTGTGGCTCCCAATTCTTTCATTTGTGTCAGTTCGTGGTCACTTTTGATTTATCTTCCTCCTCATAATGGGAAGCATTTTCATATTTCTTTTCATGGTTGGTAATTTTTCTTGGATTCTAACAATAGTCAAATATATATTTTAGATGCTGGATGTTTTCATATTTTTATAAATGTTAATGGGTTTTTGTTCTAAGTCATTCAAATTTATTTTGAAAAAGTTTGATCTTTCAGGGTCTTTTTACGTGATCTTTTTTGTTATGTGGTCTTTTTTGTTATGTGGCATTAGAGCAGGCTTTGGTCTAGGTTAATTATTTCTTTCCTGAGGCAAAAATTATCTTGCCTTCTCTAACTCATCTCCTGTGAGTGATCAGGATTTTTGTCCTGCCTAGTAAGAAGAGGCAATAATCCTAGTCCTTTCTACACTTCAGAGATTTTTTAAATCCTTTTGAGTGATTCTTTCCACATCCTTAAATGCACATACACATGCACCGACTTTAATCCACTAACTTCTCGGGGGGATCCTCTGTAGAACTCTGTTAGTTTTCTCTATGCAACGTTCTCCTTGCCAGTACTCTACCCTACAAACCATATGTCATTACAGGAAGTTGCATGAAGAACATAAGAAAATTTTATGTATTATTTTGCAACTTTTATGAGACTACAGTTATGTTACAATAAAAAGTTTAAACATTTTAAAAAGTATGTAAACTCACACATATTTTGAGCAAAGCATGGACAAGACCTATACTTACTGAAATTATAAAATACTGCTAAGAGGAATTTAAAAAGACTTACATCATCAAAGACATATACCCTATTTATGGATAAAGAATGACTCCGTATAACTATGACTGTAATTATTCCAAAATTTATCAGTCAATTCTACAAAAGTCCAAGCAAAATCCCAATGTGGTTTCTAAAATTAATATAGAACATTTTTAAAATATATATTTTTTTTATTTAAATGACAGTTCAACTTCACTAGGCAGTGAGTAACATAGAAGCATGTAGCACTTAAATGACTTGGGTGGAGAAGCCTACATCTTATCTACATGAGGATAATTACAAATGAGTAATAATAAACTTAAATTCAAGGGAATTTTATTTCATTGTACATTATAAACTGTATAATTAGGTAAAGTTGTTTCTCTCCTCAAATAATCTCATTTTTTTGGCCTTTCAGAGTAATTGAAATTTATTGCTTTGGATTAAGGCATTATATTTTGAGAAGTTCTCAATTAAAAAAAAATTGTAGGGAAATGTATTCTTACCAATACCCTAATCTTTGTTTAATTGCACAGGTTAGAATTGATTAGGCTTGCTTCCTTTCTTTCTTTCTCTCCTTCTTTCCTTCCTTCCTTCTTTCCTTCCCTCCTTCTCTCCCTCCTCCTTTTTCTCTTCCTTTCCTTTCCATTCCCTTCCCTTTCCTCTTTTCTTTCCTTTTTTTTCTTTCTTTTTCTTCTCTTTCTCTCTCTCTTTCTCTTTCTTTCTTTCTCCTTCCTTCGTTCCTTCCCTCCTTCCTTCCTTTCTTCCCTCACTCCCTCCCTTCCCTTCGTTCCTTCCCTCCCTCCCTTCCCTTCATTCCTTCCCTCCTTTCCCTCCTTCCTTTCCCTCCTTCCTTTCCCTCCCTCCCTTTCCTCCCTCTTTCCTCCCTCCCTTCCTTCCTTCTTTTGTAGTAAGAACACTTAATATGGGATCTACCCTCTTAACAAATTTTTAAGTATAAAATACAGTATTATTAACTATAGGAACAATGTTCTACACCAGATTTCTAGAGCTTATTCTCCTTCTATAACTGAAACTTTATGCTCTGAGAAACAACTCCCCATTCCGCATTCTCCTGCCCCTAAGCCCTTGGAAAGTATTATTATACTCTCAGTTTCTACGGGTTTTCCTATATTAGATACCTCATGTAAGTGAAACCATGCAGCATTTGTCCTTCTGTGACTGGCTTATTTCACTTAGCATAACATTTCCCAGATACATCCATGTTGTCACATAAGTCAGGATTTTCAAAAGGCTGAATAATAATATATTGTGTGTGAATTTCACATGTTTCTTATTCATTTATGTGTCAATGGACATTTAAATTGTTTTGATATCTTGACTATTGTAAAAAATGCTGTAATGAACATGGTAGTGCATATATCTCTTCAAGGCAGACTAAGCAATCTTGAGAAAGAAGGCTGGAGGCATCACATCTCCTGATTTTAAAATACATTACAAAATGTTAGTCATTAAAACACTATGGTACTGTTTTAATAGGTATAAAAATAGATATAAAAATGAAGGGACATATAGAGAACCCATAAACCCATGCATATATAGTCAACTGATCTTCAATAAGAGTGCCCAGAATATGCAAAGGAAAAAGAACATTCTCCAACAAACAGTAATGGGAAAACTGGATATCCACATGCAAAATAATGAAATTGAACCATTATTGTACACTATACACCAAAATCAACCAAAAATGGATTGAAGATTTAGACATAAGTCCTGGAACTGTAAGATTCTAGGAGAAAACTTAAAAAGAAAACTTTATGACTTTGGGCTTGGCAATGATTTCTGGAATACAACACCAAAAGCACAAGCAACAACAGCAAAATTAGACAAATAGAATAGACAGACATATAGCCAAGAAATGTATAAAAAGATGCTCAACATCACTAGTCATCGGAGAAATGCAAATCAAAATCACAATGAAATATCACCTTACATCGGTAGGATGGGCCACCATATAAAAGGGGGGAACAAGTGTTGGAGAGAATCTGGAGAAATGAGAACTCTTGTATATTGCTGATGGGATGTAAAATGGTGCAGCAACTCTGGAAAACGGTATATCAACTCCTCAAAAATTAAAAATAAAATTATTATATTGTTTAGGAATTCCATTTCTGGTTATCTATTCAAAAGAATTGGAACTCAACTTTTTTTTATAAAAATTGATAACCTTATTCTAAATGTATATGGAAAAGTCAAGGACCTAAATTAGCTACTAAAATTTTGAAGACAGAAAAATAAAGATTAAAAACATATTTTATCTGAGTCTAATATTTACTTCAAAGCTACGGAAACCAAAACATTTTGGTATTGGTGTGAGGTCAGACATAGCGATCCATAAAATAGAATATTAAGCCCAGAAATAATTGGACACATTAATTGATATTCTTCAAATCAATTGTACCATAAATCAAAGGTACCATATTTCAATAAGGAAAGGAAAATCTTTTGAAAAAATTATGCTGGAACACCTGTATATCAATATAAAAAGTAAATGAATCACAACTTTAATCTCACATCAAATAAAAATTAACTTGACATAGATGGTAGTCCTAAACATAAGCAAATTGATAACACTTTCAGAAGAGAAATACAGATAATAGTAATAATATTGATGCAAGCAAAAATGTCTTAGATATAACATAATAAGCATGAACAATAAAATAAAAAACTAATTGGACCTCACTAAAATTAAAACCTTTTTCTCATAATAGGCATCATTAAGAATATAAAAATCTAAGCCACAAACTAGGAAAAAATAATTGGCAATGCATGTATGAAAAAGAGTTTGTATACACAAGATATAAAGAATTCTTACAATTCTGTAATAATAAGACAACTAATAAAATATGAGTAAAATGTTCAAGCAGATTTTTTTTTTGAAAAGGGGGTCTCACTCTGTCACCCAGGCCAGAGTGCAGTGGCACGATGTTGACTCACTGAAACCTCCGCCTCCCAGACTCAAGTGATCCTCCCACCTCAGCCTCCCAAGAAGCTAGGACCACAGGCAACACACCCGGCTACTTTTTGTATTTTTGGTAGAGGAGGGGTTTCACCGTGTTGCCTAGGCTGGTCTTGAACTCCTGAGCTCAAGCTATCCTCCCGCCTCAGCCTCCCAAAGTGCTAGGATTACAGGCATGAGCCACTGTACCTGGCTGCAGATATTTCTCTATGGAAGATATACAAATAGCTAAATGCATAAAAACATGCCAATTTTTTAAATTCAAGGTCATGCAAAGTAAATTCATGATGAGATAATACTACACAACAATAAGAATGGCTAAATTAAGACTGAAAACTCCAACTACTAAAATGGAGATGGGATAGCTGAAACTCTCGTACATTCCTGGTGGAAATATAAAATGGTATCCTTACTTTAGAGAATATTTAGCAGCTTCTTAACAAGTTAAACATGCATTTACCATATCACCTAGCAATCCCATGACTGGATAGTTACCCTCAAAGAAATCAAAACCTATAACCACACAAAATATTAACTATTAAATAAAAGAATTATTCATAACTGTTAAAAATTGGAAACAATCCAAATGTTCATCAACACATGAATACACCATGAGATAATTGTACAACAGGATAATTCTCAGAGATAGAGAAGAATAAACTGTGCATGACTGTGCCATAACAAAATGGATTACAAAAACTTTGTATGGAGAGAAAGCAGCCAAATAAAAAAAAAGGTCATGCTGTTTGATTTCATTTATATAAAACCTTTAGACCATGCAAAACTATTGCATAGTAACAGAAAGAAGACCATCTTTTGCCTGAAGCAAGGATGGGAGGGATTTATTTACAAAAGGTCTAAGGGGACATTCCAGGCTTATGTAAATGTTGATTGGGGTGGTAGTTATATGAGTAATATATTTACCAAAACTTTTGTAACTATGCACTTAAAATGGAGACATTTATTATTGCATGCAAATTATACTGCAATAAAGTTGACTAAAAATCACAGCACCCTTGTCTGATTTGTGCAGTGGGTAATTAGGGAAAGACTTATACCTATTGAATCCCCCCTCCATGGCCAGGGTAGTGATATCCATATTTGCCAGTGGTAGTTACCTGACATCATTAAAATAAAATTCTCATAACAGTAGACAATGGTAGAGAAACCTCATTTTTTAAGGTTTAGTTTAATCACCAACTTCTGAATGTCATCTTCGATTATCCCACATGCCTGCACATAAGGATGCTGAAATAGAAAAATCTAAAAAAAAAATCCTGAACTTATATGAGTTAGTACTATGCGATACTCCTAACAAAAAGCTGAGGAACACTTTGAGAGTGCATAATCTCTCATAAGAAAGGTATTCAAGGGTCATCCAGTGTAGTTTATGTTTCATTGAGGTATACTGATAGATGATGGGATACAGCAAGCATTTTAAAGTACCCATTATATTCTAGACACTCCTGAGCTACAAAGATGAATCAAACAAAAGCTACACCACAAGAAACTGTAAATATAAAGGAGGAATCAGACATGCACAAAAGTAATTCTAAGGCAAATGCTTTCCTGCAAAGACATGGTAATAAAGAAATATCTCAGGAAGCAGCACATTTACGAGGCCGACAAAATTTTAACACCCATCCTGAAAAGGCACACTTGGCAGACAAATTAACATGTTAAAAAGACACCATCAATCTACGCTTTTTTAAAACCATAAAATAAAGAGCATTCTCTATGTTAGCATTGGCAAATGTATCCTTCTAGTTGAAGCTCAAATAGCATATGGAATTATCTAAAGCATTCAGTTTAAAATTAGCACTGAAACAGTCCTGAATGCTCAAGTAACCAGCCTCATCTGAGCTATGAAAGAGTAATTTAGCTGTGCCTAAGGGGCAATATGTTTCATAAAACCCTTATCTCTTTTTAATGATATAAAGCAACTAGTCTGAAAGGGTTTTGCCTTAAAGGCCTCTTAAAGTCTGCAGCAAAATAACCTAAAATTACCATGTCTTCTATTAAACATACCGTGCTGCTATCGTAAGACTGAGCTTCAATACAGTGTTTACTAAGATTGCAAAGTCTAAGAGCTGCTAACTACTCTATAAACTGGCTAATCTGATCTCTATATGAGGACGTTAGAAGGGGAATATAGAGCTCTTTCAATAATGGAAATAATTCCTTATCTGACAAGTTTCCTGTCTTCCTAGGTTGCAGGTTCTACACAGTGTAACACCTCCGTTTTCTCACAAGCCAAATTTAGCTCATTTCTTTAAGGTTCAGTTTAATCATCAACTTATGAATGTCATCTTTGATTACTCCAGGAAAAGGAAAAATCTTCCTTTGAATCTCCCTAGCACTTTGTATTCCTCCGTTTTTAATTAAATCACTACATTCCACACTTCATAGTTACAATGTGTGTCACCTCATTCTATTGTATTTCAAGTTCTTTGACTCAAGTGTATGTCTTATACACATTGGTAAATTGTTATCTTCAAGCATCTGATATTGTGCCTAATGAAGAATAAATGAGGAAATAATTAATTAAAGTAATATAGCAACTACAAAAAGTCTATTCATGAGAACTGGGTTCGATTTAAAAGTTGAATTCATATAATTTCATTTGAAAGCAAAATTTGTTCCTACTAAAAGGATAAAAGTATCTCTTGGAATTCCTAAAAACTTCTGTTGTTATATCGTGCCTTCAGGAACACACAAAAAAAAGGTTTCAAATAAAAAGATGGAGGAAGAAAACAGTGAGAAAAAGAGAAGGTAAAAACTAAATAACAAAACACTGGTAGCCAGTGGGTGACAGAGCATGTTTTAATACAGGTAAAGTGACTTACATGATTGACAATTACATTATAAACTTGGCAATGTGAATGTGTGTAAGTTCTTTTATACAAATGCTCTGCTCTTACTGAATTATACATTCATGCAAGATCTGAACTAATAAAGCCACCTCTTTTTTGGGGGGGAATATGTGGGGGAATTTCCTTGAACAGTGTGACGCTTATTTTTTTCTTTCACTAGAAAGACCAGGCATGTTCCTCAGTCAGATAGTAGGCAAAGGAAAAAGATAGTGATTTAGATAGATTGAGCTGCACACATGTAAGAAGAGTATGATATAACTTAATTAAAAGTTCTCAGTGGCCAGAGAGGTGTGTCTCTCAGTTACCCTTTAAGAGAAAGTGCTCTAAGGAGCATAGTTGATTGACAGTCCCACTGCCACACCCCTGGATCCACCTAGATACAAACATGAAAGCCATGCTCCTCAGGTTTCTTCTAACCAATGACTGGGCACAGTGGTGGTAGTAGCTGGGCCATTTTTGCCTGAGTAGTCAACTTTTGCTTGAGGATTCCCTTTAGCCCAGCTGAGACAGTGCTGTGCCGAGGTTTGAGAGGCTAGGAAGAGCTCAAGCCTTCCTTTCCCTTTTGTTTCGCTAGTGTCAGATCTGTGTCATTTTCTGAAGCCTCTGACTGCCTACTCCTGCTCCATTCCCCTTTATGATTTGCAGGCATTTCCTTCAATAAAGCTGTCAAATTTCTAATTTCCTGTTTTGGCTTTTGCTTCTTAACAGGCCTGACTTGAATGAAAAAGATATCCCTTTATATTTATTTGCCCCACAAGTAGAGACTCAGATTTAATCCATTCATGTAGTTATACTTGGGATTTTCCCCAGGCCCCATGTTCTAACTTGCGATCCCCTGAAAGGGGCTTTCTTCTGTGTAGTGTCTAGAGCACTGATTTTCAAATACCGTTTTGAGGATTATTCTCAAGCATGATGTATCTTTTTAAAAAATACGTGGCTCAACCCAAGCTCATGAATTATTTACAAAGTATAAAAAGCAAACAATTAAAAATCCACAAGAATATATATTTTAACTTGCTTTTCTAGGTTAATTTGATAAATAACCGTGTGTATGAGGTTTCTATTGCTGCATAACAAATTATCACATACTTGGTGGCTTATAAAAACACATTATCCTACAGTTTTTCTGGGTCAGGAATCCATGCACAACTTAACTGGTTTTTCTGCTCAGGGTCTCACAACGATGCACTCAAGGCATTAGCTGGGCTGCACTCGTGTCTGAAAGCTCAAACTGAGGAGACTCTGCTTCCAAAATCATTCAGATTGTTGGCAGAATTTATTTCCGCATAGTAGTCTCCTGAGACACCCAACATTTTGCTGACTGCCTGCTAGAGACCACGTTCAGGTCTTTAGTGGCTGCCCCCAGTTCCCTAAGAGGTACCTCTCTTCACAAGTCACAACATAGTGTCTACTTTATCAAGGCCATAAGAGAATCTATTTGTCTAGTCTGCTAAGATAGCACCTTATATGACAAAACACAATCACGGGAGAGATATCCCATCACTTTTGCCACATATTACACAAAACAAGTTGGAAGCAAGTTATGGATCTCATCCACAATCAAGGGGAGGGAATTACATAAGGGCTTGGATGATTGTGACCATCTTAGGGTGTTTTACTACACTGGGTTTGGGAATCATCAGCCTAGACGATGAGAATATTGCTTATCTCAAAAAGTAGAACAAGCCAGACCTTATTACATCATGGTATTAAGAACTATGCATCATCCTTCTCTTCAACTTGAAAGGTAAGATGCTATTCTGCCAGATATAAAGAGGACTATGAAGCATCTGAGTGATATTCAGACAACCTTACTTTTCACTAATTCTGTATCGGGTAAGAATTTTCTTTATAGCCCAGTGAGTAAACAAAAGGAAAACATATTTCAGACCTATAGATGTTTCTATAGCAGAAGACAGAAGTCAAAGGAAAACTCTTCCTCTGAACTGAATTCACTTAAAAATGCTTAAGAAAAGTTTAGAAGGCAGTTAAGCCCAATTGTGAATAACTTTGCTTCTAACGTATGATGGATTAGAATTTGAACACCTGACTCAACAATTACATGACTTTGAATTACTTAATTAATTTCTCTTACTCTTTCTTTCCTAGTCTATAATTGGGATAAGAGAAGCCATGTTAAGGAATGGTTATGAAGATTCAATTTGATAATGCATAAAAAGACACAGCTCATTATTATAAATTAAATATTGGCTATTATACTTAGAAGTAATATTGATCATGGTTATGGTCATGAGCAAATTCATAGGATAAGTGACTCTGTGGAAAATAAAATGGAATAGTTTGGTATAAGTTAAAACAGCAGGTAAGAAAAAATTTTGTCAAACAAGAGAAACAAGTAATTAGATAGTAGTCTCAAAAAATCCAAAATTCAAAAGAAAAGAATAAAATTTTAAAAATAAGAAAAACATAAATAATATATGACATAAATATTTATAAGTATTTGGTTTATTAGCTTTTTTTTTTTCCAGACAGGGTTTTGCCCTGTTGTCCAGTCTGGAATGCAGTGGCACAATCAGCTCACTGTAACCTGGAATTCCTGGGCTCAAGCAATCCTTCCAGCTCAGCCTCCCAGTAGCTAGGATAACAGGTGTGCACCACCACACCTGGCTAATTTTTAAAATTTTTGTAGAGATGAAGCCTTCCAAAGATCTGGGATTACAGGCTTCAGCCACTGCACCCAGCCTGCTTATTAACTTTAAAAATAAAAAATTTTTAAAAGCCCTTAGACTTCTTATTCACAACCTAAATATTAGAGACTATTAATGTTATATATAAAATGTATTGAGGGAAAGAGGCCATAACTCAAAATTATCTACTCAACTAACTTGTTGCTCTGAAAGAGTTAAAAGACTTTTTGTATATGCAAGGTCTAGAAAAACATATTGCTTAGATTTATTATTCCTGAAAGAATATTCAAATATGACCCAGATAAGTAAGATGTGGTTTCAAATAAATAAGCAAAAAAGTGTGAAAAAGAGAAGGGAAAGGCTTTTGTGTTTAATGAACCAGGTGAAAGAATAGAGATAATATCAGGCCTCTGAGTCCAAGCTAAGCCATCATATCCCCTGTGACCTGCACGTACACATCCAGATGGCCAATTCCTGCCTTAACTGATGACATTCCACCACAAAAGAAGTGAAAATGGCCTGTTCCTGCCTTAACTGATGACATTGTCTTGTGAAATTCCTTCTCCTGGCTCATCCTGGCTCAAAAGCTCCCCTACTGAGCACCTTGTGACCCCCACACCTGCCCGCCAGAGAACAACCCCCCTTTGACTGTAATTTTCCTTTACCTACCCAAATCTCATAAAACGGCCCCACCCCTATCACCCTTCGTGGACTCTCTTTTCGGACTCAGCCCGTCTGCACCCAGGTGAAATAAACAGCCTTGCTGCTCACACAAAGCCTGTTTGATGGTCTCTTTACATGCGGTCATGTGATGCACATGAAAGATATGTCTAAATAAATGCTGAAAATGTCACCACAATAGGTGAAGCAATTAGATTATACATATAGACTTATTTTTCTTTTTAATTCTAGGAATTAGAACCTTAGATTTTTGACTAATTAAAGTCAATTGATTTGTGAAACAAATCGTCTCCCTGATATTATAAAAAGGTATCATACTTCTTTTTCTGATTAAACAATTAGGTAAGCATTTGTTGAAGTGTATGCTGAACAAATCTTTACCTATATATAAGTATACATAATATGTATAGATAAACTGGCATAAGAAGAAATAAGCATAGCAAATAAGAAACTATATGGAGCTGAATCATATTCTATGAAAAGTCATTTTTGAATTTTGTGCTACAAAAAACATAAGTTGTTTATGTGGCTTAAAACAGCATGATGTAAAGTTAAAAATGAAAGCAAAAACAAATATATCAAAGAAAAACAAGTAACAGTGATTATTAATATAAACATAAAATTCAAAGGAGAAAAGCAAACAAAATGACATAAAATTTTATTTTATGGTAAAGAAACAGACAATCATTTAAAATAAAACCAAAATAAGCTTTGATATAACCAATAAGTTGGTATCAGAACAAAGAGAGATATACTAAAAGAATCACTTTTAAAATAACTACATTTGGCACCATGAAAAAATTTTTTAAATAATAAAATGAGAATTTATTCAGAGTATATTTTCTAATTTAAATTGAATAGTACTAGGCTAATTTAAATTAAATAATATTACATAATAATTTAAAAAATACTTTCAACTGCTTGGATCTTCAAAAGTGTTCTCTTACATAAATACTGGATCCAGGTGGAATTTCAACATACTGTAAGTCAATACTTAAGATTAAAGACAAACAGAATAAAGTTAATTGAATTTGAAAGATAAATTTATAAGCCTAAATGTTTTTCTTCTTTAAAAATAGAGAAGAAATGTTTAAGCTTAATAAATCAAATAAAATACTTAAACTAAGCTGAAAAATGCAGTATTCAAAAATAGAGATTATATTTTTAAAAAGTAAACAATATTAGAAAATATCTAGAAGACTCAGTCAAGAAAAACTAGAAATGAACTTTTTCAAGAAAAAGAATGGAACTCTAGGAATATAGTGGACTTGTATAAATATATACTATATAAGAAATTAATGTTAATGACAATTTTTTAAAAAACTAATGGCTCTCAAAAATGTAAATTATTGGCCGGGCGCGGTGGCTCACGCCTGTAATCCCAGCACTTTGGGAGGCCGAGGCGGGCGGATCACGAGGTCAGGAGATCGAGACCATCCTGGCCAACACGGTGAAACCCCGTCTCTACTAAAAATACAAAAAATTAGCCGGGCGTGGTGGCGGGCACCTGTAGTCCCAGCTACTCGGGAGGCTGAGGCAGGAGAATGGCGGGAACCCGGGAGGCGGAGCTTGCAGTGAGCCGAGATCGCGCCACTGCACTCCAGCCTGGGCGACAGAGCGAGACTCCGTCTCAAAAAAAAAAAAAAAAAAAAAAAAAAAAATGTAAATTATTAAAGAAAAAGAAAAGATGAATTTACTTTAAAATAATTAAAAATGACAATGAAAACTTTACCAATGAATGTGGAGAAGATGATTTATCTTAGGTAATAAAATATTTCAGCTAAGATTTAATGAAACTAGTGTGAACCTGTAGATAATTAGATTACAATTGAGAAATAATGTTCAGTCCTTTAAAATGTTTACCAAGACTATATAATGACATTAAAATGTTTATAGAGTCAAGTAAAAAAGTTGAATAAAAGATTTCAAAACTCATATTCTTACACTATCTGTAAAATTCAAAAGTTTATCATAAACCTTAAAGATTAAAAATAATGCCCAAATGTTACCAGTAACTATACTTGCATGATAGAATTATCAGCAGGTTTGTAGGAAAATCTTTGAAAGTATTTTCTCAATATTCTTTGTTACATTTGTTATAGATATTATTCTAAGTCCAATGCTTACAGCATTAAAAGCAAAAACAAAACAAAACCCCACGTTCTTCCAGCTTTTCTTCTAATAAGGGAGATAAACATGTGTGTGTATGCATGTGTGTCTTGAGGCACTGAGAAGTGCTATGATGAAAAACAAAGTTGGGATACAAAGCAATGGGAAGGTGCCATGATAGACACATTGTAGGGATTTGGTCAGGATGGTGGGAAGAATTGTAAAATAAATACAAACCTTGGAAGGCTGGAAGGTTTTTGCAAAAGCCTCAGGATAGAGTTATGGCTGAAGGCAGCCTAATCCTCTTTGAGGTATAGCAAGGGTAATTAACATAGGAACGTAGAGGAGTCTACCTAAATAGCTTGTTTACTCATTTGGTCCTAAGACTAACCTTTGACCATCAGCAGGTGCATGATTGCTCTCTACTGGGGGATCAGCAACAGTAATTACCATCTAGTAGCATTTCCTTGAGACCTTTGTCATTTAATGTGTGCTGAATAAATGCCCGCAGGGCCAGGGAGTTGAGGCTGCCACTGCAACTCTGTACAGCACCTTCCTTAGTGTCTGTAAGTGGCCCAGACCCACAGCTGGACTGAGAAGCAGAATATCTGTGTCAGTGTATGTTATTCATCTATCACTGGGTCAGGGTCTGCGGGACAGACCCCTGCAACACATTTTCTCTGACGTTTTGAAATTTAAGCAGAGAATTTGAATAAAGAAAAATGTTGAGTTATATGAATATTTGGGTATGTTCATTAGCCTGAGAGAATATCAAATGCAAGGACCCTGAGTGTGCTTGAGGATTCCAAGAAAAGTAAGAAGGCCATTGAGGGTTGAGTGGTTAGACTAAGAAAAGGAGTTATAGGAGATGAGTGTGAGATGATACAGGACCTTAGAAATTATGTAAGAGACTTTTGATTTTATTCTGCATGTAATGGGAAGAACTGGATAGCTTTGAGTAGACAATGCTATGTTGTGATGTAATTTCTGTTTTAATTGGAATATATCTTTTTTTTGTAGCTGGAGTCTCGCTCTGTCGCCCAGGCTGGAGTGTAGTGGCGCGATCTCAGCTCACTGCAACCTCTACCTCCTGGGTTCAAGCAATTCTGCTGCCTCAGCCTCCTGAATAGCTGGAACTACAGGCGCCCGCCACCACGCCTGGCTAATTTTTCGTATTTTAGTAGAGGTGGGGTTTCACCGTGTTACCCAGGCTGGTCTCAAACTCCTGAGTTCAGGCAATCCACCCACCTCGGCCTCCCAAAGTGCTGGGATTACAGCCGTGAGCCACCACGCCCTGCCATAATTTCTGTTTTAAAATTATTACTTTGGCTGCTAAATAGAGATCTGCGGCAAGTTGGTTTGGTGAGGAAAGAAGAAAATGATGGTGGTTTGGACAGTTTTTCATTGTGTATCATCTTACAACAAAAACATATCATTCAGCAATTAAAAACTGGAAAAGTTACTTGTTGAATTTATAACTGACTAAGGTTATCAAATTAGTCTTATAAAACTTCACACAATTTGATTAGATTAATACTAAAACCTCAATAGTTAAATTATTAAAAGTTAGCACAGATTATTTTAATTAAACAAACCTGAAGACGGGCATACTCACAAGTGATCACAGTAAAGCAAACAAAAATATAACAATTCCAATTATGTACTGCATTAACGCAGTTTTTTGAAACAACAATGTACAAATTTAATAAAATATAGTGGAAGAGTATTTCCATACATTGCTATTTTAGTATATATTAGCCCTAAATATGTTTATATTCTTTGACCTACCAGTTTTACATCTCACAGCATATCCTATGGAAATAGTGAACTTAGTTAAAAATTGATTTATGAGTAGAAGTGTGCCAGCAGAATTTATAAAACATAAAACTTACAAAAATTAATTTAAACAACAGGGATGGAATATTATGAAACTGTTAAAACTGTTAAAAAAAAAAAAAAAAGAAAAAGAAAAAAAAAGAAAACCTGACTGCCTCATGTGAAAAACTACTCATAGTTAAGTTACAGAGGCAGGTGAAAAAATTTTATAAATAATGTAATCATAATCATGTATTTAAAAGTGCTATGGGTATAAAAACAAACTAGAAATTAAATATATATATATAGACATTGGTGATATCTTGCTCAGGTAAATACATGCTTTCATTTTTTCTTTTCTTAATTTTCAATTTATTTTAATGAGGATACATCACTTATATAAGTATAGATTTTTTGGATTATGTTAAATTGATTGATTGCATTGCTTAGTAGCTATTACTCAAGTGTGATTTGTAGAACACAAAGATCTTTATAAAGGGAATTGTAACTAGTTGGTGTGGGACATAGAGGATGGCTCTCAAAGAGAAGCATCTGGCTGATTGGGTGGATGGATCAGAGATCAGAGTTTCAGGGCTCTGAACAGCTCAGAATGGCTGTGAAATTGAGGAGAGAAATCTAGGAATGGAAATCTGTACGAAGTGAGAACATTGAACTGTGCATAAAATGTCCTTCAAATCCTAGGCCAACTCCTGAAGTGCACACATGTGAGTCAAGGTCCCAAGGAAAACAGCACTTGGAAGCCTAAAATAGCCAAGGAGAGCTATGAGCAACAATGTGCTTCTATGTAAATAGAACGGTAAATTCCAGAACTAAAACCATTTGACCTTGGACACAAGACAAAAACAAAAGAGATCCACCCTAATAATGTCAAAAGTCATGTTTTCACATGAGCAACATGATCTGTCAGTAATATAAATGCCTGTTGGAATAAAACTTATAAAACTCAATGCCTTTCATAGACAGAATTCAGAGTCATTACATTGTTTAACTCACAGCATCCAGTAGATAATAGAAAATTACTAGCAAGGTGAAGAAGAAAAATCTGGAGGAATGTGGTCAAATAACTTCCCAACTCATCACATATTTTACTTTATTTTTGAAGAATCATAATATATAAAACATACTTAAAGTTTTGTGAGGTCTACAGGAAAGATATCTGTTTAACCACTACTTTCCAAACTGATAATGGAAAATTTTGTCATGAAAACATAAAACTCTTAAAATATGAACATCCTGAAAGCAAAACTCTCACCCATTGTAATATATAATAGTCATTCTAGTTTGATAATCTGATTCTAATAAAAGGTGTAAGATTGTAGTGCCTTTCCAAAAACATTTAAAAATACATCAAGGTAGCAACCTACAATCTCCCAGAATCATTGTATATAAAGGAAGCACCTTCTCTTTAGAGTCTCCTGTTATAGGCACACCTATACTGGATTATTTCAATAAGTACTCTGGTTTTCTACATATTTTATATTTTAGTGGTCTACTTCTCACCCAAAGTTCTTGTTGTATTTATATGACTGAAATTTATTTAAACCTTCCAAGATGTTAAAAACCATACAGTACTATATTAAAACATATGTATAATCATATTTAAAAGAAAATGGTGTTTAATTTTTAAACATATGTTCCTCAAGAGAGATCCTGATTGCTCTAGTTTGCATTTTTATGCTTAATCTCATTATTATTTTCTCCTACTCTAGACCTTAGAGAGCATAATGTTCTCCAGAAACTTTTCTTTTTGCTATTATGTATAAAACTTTTGAGACCATGCATACAGAATTATGATGATTAATTCTTCTGGATGCCTCTCTAACTCAAACTACTAAAGTATACACAAGGACAAATAACCATAATTAAACGTTTCTATAAAAGGAAAAATTTGAAACTTAGTTTTCAAAGATAAGGAATGTGTTTTGAATAGTTCTCATTAAGAAAGGAGGACATAAAATTATTATTAACTCAACAAATTTCAGAGAGACCAAATAACTTCCTATCTATTTAATTCCAGAGGAGATTAGATAAATTCCACTCCATTAAATTTTTGGTTACATGCATTGAGGTTTTTCAGTCTATATTCTTTATGCCAGAATCATGCCTTCCTTCTTCCTGGCATAAAAAACATACACACACAAAAAAACTCAACACACATCACCAAAAAATATGGGGAGATCTTTTAAAAACACATCTACCTTAGACGGAATATTCTGAAGTGCTTTTCTTGCAGTCTTATTTTGCCTATCTGCAGCCTGCCTGCACAGACCTAAAATGGAAGCCTGTGTATCACTATGACCTGCTAACTTACATAGAAATCCTAACTGGTGTTTTTATTCAAGGGGGGAATTCTTTGATATAGAGATACTATTCTGCAGAAGAAGTTATTCATACATAATATGGATCAATGACCATGAGGTGTGGAGAACAAACAATTTGAAAAAGAACTCAAAGAAACAGATGAACATGAACACACTTCTCATTCGTATCTTAGGGAAGACTTGAGAGACAATTTTATCAGTTGAAAAAGAAAACAGATTACTGTAAAAAGACACGAATCAATTCTAAAATTGATCATCTCTAAAAGTGGTACAACCAGGCATTATGTTTCCCCTTATGTGACACAATATGAAGTACACAGCACCGCTCTGAAGTAAACTTGCCAAGAATATTAAACCTGAACATAAGCAAGCCTTTATCTCTAACTTTAAATTCACAGGAAACACGGAAGACAAAAAATTATTAAGATACACGATAAAGAGGCAATAAGAAAAATCCTAAATGTAGGCCATAGAAGAAAAATGATGGGATTTTTTTAAAACAAGTTAATGAAAGACAAAAACAAAAGAGGAACAGTGAACAAGATTAAAAGAGACTTTATCTGATATTTGTTCAGTCCAAATATAAAAAGTTATCTTGAGTATAATTTGGAAAAATTGAAAATGGACTTGGTATTCTAATATACTGATGTATATTTGTATCACTCAAGAAGAAAGAGTCAAAAAACAAAATATGACACAACACTAATTGTAAATGCATTTCAACTTCAGAAATATTAAGAGCTGAAAAGACACCTATCTGTGCTTAGAATTAATACAATTTGATATGTTTGTAATTTTTCATTAAAAAAGAGGATAAAGGAACGTGTTTTTGGAAGTTAACAAATGTATGTGAGTTAGAGGTGGAATAAAGGTCAGAAAAGTGAATGACCCCAAATCTTTTTAAAAGAACTCCATCTGGTAAAAGGGGTAACATTCCTGATGGAGAAGGTAGGTTAAACCATCCAGTATTATGTTTTGTGTATTCATCTGGGGAACCAAGAGAAAGTACACCATGGCTTATGGCTCACTACAGTGCTTGGGAGACATTTAGGAATTACTACGCTAGTAAAGCATGGAATCCAGAGTGCCCTAGCTTTTACACTTTGGGGGAGAAAAAGCCCCAAGATAGGAAGTAACTTTCTGTGGAAGGATGCAAAAATTTAGTAGGAGAAGAAGTGTAACAAGGTAATTCAAAACATAAATCCATCTTTTCCTCTGTGCATTCCCCTCTTTTCTTTCTCCTTTATAATCTTATGAGCTCTCTCTCTTCTTCAAGTCACTCCAAAGCAAAAACAAAGCTTCAAGGAACCAAATTTTTACCCCATATACAAATGCTTATATAACAGCGAAAAATCTTGCTTATAGCATGTATATATATATTTCTCCTAACAAGAGCTAGAAAAGCCTGGACCTAGGAGGAGAAAGAAGAGAGAGTGGCGCTTTTATGGATAAATGGAAATTAGAGGATGGCTGAGTGAAGAAGACCAAGGGTGGAAGGAACTCAAAGCCCTTCTTGGGTATGGGCTTTCTCCACAAAGACCTTGTACCTTTGAACAACCTGCCATTTGACAGTCCCAGACACTTGTCAGAGGGAGGGTGTTTGGGTTCCTAAGTGGTTGGTAGAGACAGATGATTGTACCTGAGTTAAGTCAGACAAATCTAAAACAGTGTATGAACCGGGCTATGACTTCTTTCTAGGTAATCTTGAGGGCAAGGCTAACTACATACTTGGGTGGCAGGCTGGGAGAGTGTGATAGGGTAAAGATTGATCTGCACACCCAGAGGTTGCTGGACAAAGAATGCAGAATCACAGACTATTCAGAGTTCTGTCCATAGGGGTTGTCTGGGGTGTCTAGAAGACATAAGCAGAAAGGTCTGGAATCATTCCCTCAGGTGTTCCTAGTTGCAGAAGGAACCACTGCAATCTACCAGTGAGAATAAAAAAGCATCAAGGAACTAGAAGCAAAAGAGCTCAACAAAAAACCTGTGAAGAGCTGTTAAAACGCCCCAGTAGAGAAAAGTCGTTTCTGAACATCTGGCACACCCAAAAAACTCAAAGCTGGCACAAGTTCAAGCAGGAACTCAGCCTTCTGCATTTTCCTTATATCAGCCTTGGTGGGAAAAGCTAACAGCAGCCAGTGAGTAGGGGAGGAGATGAGCACTAAGAAAGAAAACGCCAACTTTGCCAGATTTTCCCCCACAATCTGCAGTGGCTTAAGCTGAAAAGGTAGGAAGACTGTAAATGAGTGTGGATGTTTGTTGTTTAAGGAGATTGTAGAATTATTTAGTATCTAAAATTAGATACAAATTCATAACTTTGCTGGAGTTTTTAATCTAGAGATAGAAGTACATTATCCCTACTCGATGAAGTTTTAAGTGGAAAAAGCATACAAAAGTAAAATTGTTTTATTTTGTCAAGAATCATGCTTTTCTGTTACATTGCTATATGTGATTACTGCTCTTTCTTAATCTGGAGAAAGCTCCAAATCAGCTCTTCTCAGGAGCAGGGCCAAATGGATACAGGACAGCTTAGCCCAATCCAGCACTGAGGTGATGAGGTGAATTTCTCCCAAGTGAGTTTATGTTCTCAGGTTGCATTTGATGGACCACTGAGGTCAATTGGTCTCCTGATGGAGCTAAAAATAAGATTTCTTTATCTACTTTCTTTCCTCAGGTAATGGGTTCTGGGAACATAATTTTGCCTGATCGATCTGCCATGGGGCAGCAGAATTTATTCTCTGGAATAGTTGTGGGGTTAATGCCCTGATCTTTTGCATCCCATTAACCCTCAGGACTTCTGAAAAGTGAGTCACATCAGGGAATAAGCATTGAACTGACACAGACTCTGAGACCCTGAAGCTAGTTGAGGCTGAGAGGCAGCCTACATGTTGCTGCCATGAGGAAAATCAGTAATCCCTAAGCGTCAGGCACCCTTCTAGATGAGACGGAGCCCGATAAAGAATTCAAAAGCGGCCAGGAGCAGTGGCTTACACCTGTAATCCTAGCACTTTAGGAGGCCGAGGCTGGTGGATCACAATGTTAGGAGTTCAAGAACAGCCTGGCCAACATGGTGAAACCCCGTCTCTACTAAAAATACGAAAATTAGTTGGGCATGGTGGCACGTGCCTGTAATCACAGCTACTCAGGAGGCTGAGGCAGGAGAATTGCACTCCAGCCTGGGCCACAGAGCGAGACTCCATCTCAAAGAAAAAAAAAAAGAATTCAAAAGCACTGAAATTTCTTTAGACATTAAATATGATAAATAATAATTTTATCTTGAAACTTTAATTATTTTAGATTTTGGTTTGTCTTATCTTCCAGAGAATTTTAATCTTCAGGATATTATTTTCCCTAGGAGTTTCATATGATAATAAAATTTGGGGCATCTTTGCATTACTGGTTTTTATTGTTGAAATATCTTCATGAATTAAAAAAAATTGAGACATTAAAAATTAATAATTTTTTTTCCACATGTAGAAGATGGAGGAGGAAAATATTCTGAGTGTTTAAGCTTGAATTTTCTTTATTTTACAGGTTGCTAAAAGATGGTGAGTATATATGAATTTTAAATTTTAAACTAATTACGATCAGTTTTGCACTTTTGAAAAGTTATCCAGAGAGTGAGCAAGGCATTGAAGGCAGCAGAACTAGAAATAGAGAAACTTACTGAGAGGCTATTGCAGTCTCTGTGAGAGATGGAAGCAGGAACTGGAGTGAAAGGCAATGGAGGGCAGATGGAGGGCAAGGAAGGAGAAAGAGAGAGAGACATAATTCAGGATTCAGATTTAGTGGTCTTGGTAGTGGGAGATAAAGGATAGGGAAACGTAGGGTGATGCCTATATTCCCAGCTTCCAAATCTGGGTAGATGGTGATGTCATTTAATGAAGCCAAGACTATTACACAGATATGAATTTGGGTGGAGACAGAGGTAATTAGGTTATTTTGTGACTTATTAAATTTGAGTTGCCTAAAGTATCTGCAACTCTTGGGTGTGAAATTGTCTTACCTGGTTTTGAATATAGAAGACAGGTCCTCAAGAGAGATTTATCTGGAACAAACAGACTTGGAATTTTAAATAATTGAAACCATAGCAATACATGAGTATGACTCAGTCTGAAAGTTTAAAGTGATAAGAGGAAGATAGAATTATGAGGAGACAAATATTTAAGGGAAGGGCATAGGAAACTTGTTAAAGGGAACAGGGGAATGACCAGAAAGAAATACATTTTCCTCATGGTGTGATTAAAGCTTCATCCCAGATTACTCCCGCACTGTTCCTACAAAGTTCTGGATTTATTCCCTAGCCTCAAGAAAAGATTGCTTCAGCTCTTCCATAAAGAGCATGAAGCATCCTAAAACATAACCACTGTGTGTTTCATTTGACCTGTTCTCTGACTAATTTATTCACACTTTCTCCGGCCCACCCCAGTTACAGAGCAGTGACGAGGTCTTCATCATCATCACTAGACCTTTTCTACCTCATGGTTTAGAGTTTCTTACAAAAAGACAGTCTCACTGTCTGATCTGCCACTCCCAAACACGTGTGAGGTAGTCCAAAGAGTGGTTCAAATTATGTTAAAGCAAATGTTTGTTTAATGTGGTAACATAGGAAGCACTGTGCTAAAACTACTGTGGATGGAGAGATGGCTTCCTAGTCAGCTTTAGAGATACTCAGTCTCACTAAGACATGCACGTAAGTGGCTATTGTAAAGCCAAAGTTGGAACAGTGCTGTGATAAATAGGGTGTTTGCCCCCATTTTATTTTATTTATTTTATTTTATTATTGTTATTATTATTATTATTTTTTTGAGATGGAGTCTTGCTCTGTCACCCAGGCTGGAGTACAGCGTCGCGATCTTGGCTCACTGCAACCTCCGCCTCCTGGGTTCAAGCAATTCTCCTGCCTCAGCCTCCCAGGCAGCTGAGATTACAGGTGTGCACCACCACACCTGGCTAATTTATTTGTATTTTTAGTAGAGACAGGGTTTCACCATGTTGGCCAGGCTGCTCTCGAACTCCTGACCTCAGGTGATCCACCCACCTCAGCCTCCCAAAGTGCTGGGATTACAGGCGTGAGCCACCACACCCGGCCACCCCTGTTTTATATATGAGGAGAGAGGGATTTAGATTCAACAACAGCCATCATGTAATGAGCATTATTCAGGCTTTCCTTATGCATGTCAACTAATGCTCACAGTAAGCCTGGAAGAAAGAATATTATGAATTTTAGTTTATACAGATGAGAGCATGAGTAAATGAAATAAGTAAAGGGGAAAAGGTTCACCGGAGATGACAGAGCTAGTTAGGAGAGAAACTGCCATGAACTCATTTTGGCTGGCCCCAGATATGTCATATCCTTTATACTTAGACAAAATTCCTACCTTTTCAGATTCTGTGACCTATTCCAACATTCTGGGCATTTAAAGAGCATTTGTTTATTTAACTGTATGCAATTTTCTGAAACTGAAACAAGAACGCTACTTAAGGATATTTTCTGAACCATAAGCTTTTTCTATTTGACTGTCTCTGGGTCAAGTGTACATAATTGGTGAGTGGGGTGAATTACTCCAGATAGGCCGTCTTCCTGTTACTAATAAGGTTATGATTGTTTGAAAAGTACTTGAATTTTGTTGTATTATGGTGAGTGGATGAGAAGTGGGCTGGAAAACAGGCATGAAGACTTAAATCTTACAAGGAGCAAAACTTATAAAAGCAAGTCCTAGTGAGCCTTGGAATAATATTCCATTACAGTATGTTTCTTGCAACATCTTTGACTCACACACACACACACAAGCACCAATTCAAAAACAAAAATCCAGAATATGTTGGAATCCTTTAAAAAATCTATGAATATAATAAAAATTATGATGATATAATATCCCTATCTATGGATTGACAATATAGTTTTAAAAGCCTAAACATGTAACACAATGGAAGAGTCAAAACCCTCTATACTCAGTGAAGTTTGGTGAAGTGAGTAATGCTCAAGCTAATTTGACCAGGTAGTAATTGTGTGTTTTGTTTTGTGTGTGTGTGTGTTTGTTTGCTTGCTTTTTATAGGATGCAGGACAATGTTGTACTATAACATATATCTTCCATGCTTTCTATTTTACTAAACTTCATCAGAGTAGATACAGAAAGGCATAGAGAATATTTCCCAGTGATGACTAAATTTCAAATCAAAAACTACCTACAAGACTCATGGGTTCAAGTTGTGCTTATGCTTTTAGGATAATGAAAACTGCAAGAGAATGTCCCTTCCATGCTAACAATAAAGAAAGCTAATAATCTAAAAAGGTACAATTTTTTTCAACCCTCCAGAGAGCTTAGGTTACAAGTCAACCAAGTGAAGTAAATTCCAAAGAGTTAAAAGATGCTTGAGAAGAAAAGGGACAGTGAGAACATTTGCTTTTGGCAGTAATGGTAGGAAAATGTAGCCAGCATAGAAGCAGGTTAGAAACAGTTCACTAAATATTAGAGAACTCATAAAGGTTAGGTGTAGTAGTCCCAGAATCAAAGCTCTTTTCTTCTATAAGCCTCCACTGGGTTTTCAGAAAAAATATCTAAGGCAGTGCAGGAGTCTGGAGAAAGGCCTGTCCATGTCATATGCATGCAGAAGGTAAGTGGCTGCTGCTGGAGAACAGGCACAGAACAACACCTGCATATTAAGTAAACAAACAAACAAAAAACTTAAAATATAGGGGAAGGTGCATTCAATATTCTTTCTCCAAGGCAAAGGTCTACTGCTTCTGGTGGAAGGGTAAAAACAAAATCTGTTGAAGAATAGGGATTCTTCCACTCTACATCTAGGAAATAGACAAAGATCCACTACTTCTGAAGGGATTTGTTGAAGCAAAAGTGCTCCGCTCTAGAGAGGAACAAAAAATCACCTGCTACAAGAATAATGCACTAGCACAACATAGAAATCTGGCACTAGCAATGGAAGAAAAGGAAGCTCTCCAGCCTAAGTCCTGCCACAAATATAAGACAGAGTTTGGCTGACAAGGGTGTCAATTTATCATGAAGATACTATAATCCTTTTGTATTGATCCAACTGCATAGCTTCAAAGAACGTTTTTTAAAAATGATAGAAATGAGAAATAGACAAATCCACAATTACAACTGGAATCTTTAATACTCCTCTCTCAGTACTTGATGGGAAAAGTAGACAGGAAGTCTTTAAGACTATTAATGACTTGAAAAACATCATGAAGATATATGACTTAATAGACATCTATAGGACATTCTACCTATCTACAATTGCACATGGAATACTCACAAAGATAGATGATATTCTGTGTCAGAAAAACAAACCACAACAAATTTAAAATAATGGAAACAATACAAAATGCTTTTTTTTAACCATAACATAATTAAACTAGATACCAATTATAAAAAGACATCTGGAAAATATCCAAATATTTATAAACACTGACAGAAAAAAGCGCCAACACTTCAAAAAATTTTTCTGAAAATTAAATAATTGGGAAAGCTTTTTAGTGAATTTTATGAGGCAAGCATTAGCTTGATTCCCAAACTAGCCAGAGACACTTAAGAAAAGGAATCTGTGGACCAATATCCCTCATAAATATGGAAATATAAACCATAATAAGACATTAGTAAGTCAAAGGCTGGCATATATAGACAGAATGATCCATCAGGAACAATTAGTGTTATCCAAAAAGTCAAAGTTTAACATAGCATGAAAAAATCAGTGGAATTCACCATGTGAACACACCAAAAAGAACAGCCATATGATCATCTCAAGGAATGCAGAAAAAGAGGTATTTAATATCCACCATTCATTCCTGAATAAAACTCTCGGTAAGCTGGCAATAGAAGGGAACATCTTCCATGACAAAGAGTATATATGAAAAACCTGCAACTAACATCATATTTACTGGTGAAAGACTGAATACTTTCTCCCTGAGATAGGGGAAAATGCAAGAATGCATTATCTGGCCTGGGCACAAGGCTCACGCCTATATCCTAACACTCTGGGAGTCTGAGGTGGGAGGATCACTTGAGCCTAGGAGTTTGACACCAGCGTGGGCAACATAGAAATACCCCATCTCTATCTTTATTAAAAAGTAAATTTTTA
The DNA here is from genome assembly GCF_029289425.2 of Pan paniscus. NCBI lineage: Eukaryota > Metazoa > Chordata > Mammalia > Primates > Hominidae > Pan > Pan paniscus. The sequence continues at coordinate 189,615,944 of NC_085926.1, read as the reverse complement.
AAAATGGGCCAGGCACAGTGGCTCACACTTGTAATCCCAACTTTGGGAGGCCAAGGCAGGAGGACAGCTTGAGCTCAAGAGCTCAAGACTAGCATGGGCAACATAGAGAACCTGACTAAACAAAAATTTTAAAAATTAGCCAGGTGTGGTGGCACACTTGTGTAGTCCCAGCTACTTGGGAGGCTTAGGCAGGAGGATTGCTTGAGCCCAGAAAGTTGAGGTTGCCATGAGCTGTGATCACACCACTGCACTCTACTCTGGGTAGGTGACAGAGTGAGACTTTCTCTCAAAAAAAGAAAATAAATAAATATATGAAGTATCGTCTTATCACTCCTATTATCTGGCATCACACTAAAGTCCTATACAGTGCAATAAGGCAAAAGAAAAGAAAACAAAACCTACACACCTAAACAACAACAAAAAGTGATTAAGACAAACAAAACTATCTCTATTCACACATAATATGTCTACGTAGAAAACTCTAAGGAATCTACAAAAGAAGCTACTGAATCCAATGTCTGATCTTAGTAGTTAACAGAATACAAAGCCAATATACTAATTCTAGTTGTTTTGCTAATTACTGGAAATAAAAAATTTGAAGATTAAATTTAAAAATATAATTTATTCCAGACACAGTGGCTCACACCTGTAATCCTGGTGCTTCAGGAGGCTGACGCAGGAAGATCACTTGAGGCCAGAAGTTTGAAACTAGCCTGGACAATACAGTGAGACATCATCTTTACAAATAATTTAAAAATCAACAAGGCATGGTGGCATATGCATGTAGTTCTAGCTACTCAGGAGGCTGAGGCAGTGGGATCACTTAAGCCCAAGAGTTCAAGGATGCAGTGAGCTATGATTGTGCCACTGTACTCTAGTTTGGGTGACTGAGTGAAATCCTGTCCTCCCAAATATATATGTGTATATATATATATATATATATATATATACACACACACACACTCACACACATACACAGATAGATAATAGATGGATACAGATATATAATTTCAGTATTTATATCACTATATATGTAAATTATATATAGATATATACTGTATATATGATATATACTGTAATTGTATGTAGATATATACTGATAATTATATTTACTATATATAGAGAACAATTATATACATAATTATATATAATCTATAGAAAGAACAATTATATATATAATTGCAGTATACTATATATAATTGTATACTGTATATACTGCAATTATATAAAGATATATACTGTAAATTACATGATTTATAACTCGATTATATAGAGATATAGTATATATAATTACAGTATATATAACTTACAATGGCATCACATCTGTAAATAATAAATATAAGAAAATATGTGAAATATTTGTGTGCTGAAAACTACAAAGCATCGATTAAAGAAATTTGAGGAACTTCAAAAGACATAAATTAGTGCAGAGATATGCCATGAATAAAAGTCCGAAGGCCCGTTATTGTTAAAATGTCAATTCTTCTCAAATTGATCTATAGATTCAAAACAATCCCTATCATAATCTCATCTGTTTTATTTTTGGGAGAAATTGACAAGCTTACTCTAAAATTTATGTGGGAAATGTAATGATCTTGAACAGGAAAAGTCATATTGAAAGAGATGAACAAAGTTGGAGAACTCACACTGCCTGATGCCAAAATTAACTGTAGTAAATGCTATAGTCATCAAGGGAATATGATCTTACTGTGAAAATATTAATATATATCAATGGAATATCATAGAGGGTATAAAAATAGACTCATATCTATGTGCTTAATTGGTGTTTGACAGAGGTACAAATCAATTCAATGGAAAAAAGATAACCCTCCAACAAAAAAATTCCTGGAAATTTTTGACCGCGTATTTAATATGATAAAAATATTGTTGAATCGTCTCTCTTACCATATTAAAAAAATTTTGAAATAAGTCATTGACCTAAATATAAAGAGTTAAAAATCATAAAATTCATAGAAGAAAGCAGAGGAGAAAATACTTGTGGCAGGGTTAAGCAAAAATTTTTAGGACACAAAAATCATGAATCATAGAAGAAAAAATAGATGAATTGGGTTTCATCAAAATTATAATCTTATGCCCTACAGAGATATGTAGAAAATGTAAGGAGAAGCTACATATTGGAAGAAAATATTTGCAAGACAAGTATATAGTAAAGAAATAAAGACATAGTTCAAAAAGGATCCTTATAACTCAATGCTAACATTATAAACTAATATATAGGTAAAGGATTATGATTTGAACAACTATTTTAATAAAGATGGATACGAATGACAAGCACATTTGAAGAGATGCTCAATATAATTAGTCATCAGGGAAATGTAAATTAAATTTAATCTAAAATAAGATACCTGATAGAGTAAACTGAAAAAGAAAAGACAGTATAAAGTGCTGAGAAAGATACACAGCACTTTGACTTTTCATATGTGACTTGTGGGAATGCAACATTTTTGGAAAACAGTTTGGCAGTTATTTATAAAGTTAAATCCTAGGATGCAACAAATCTGCTTCTTAATATGTACCCAGGAGATATGAAAACATATGTTCATACAAAGGGCTGTACAAAAGGTTTATAGCAGTTTTATTCATAATAGCTGAAACCTACAAAAACAAAACAAAACAAACAAATAGCAAAAACCCAAAGCTCATCAACTGATGAATGGATAAATTGTGGTGCATTCTTACAATGGAATACTGTTCCTCATGCAAAAGAATTGAATTACTGACACGTGCAACACCTTCATTAATATAGAAAAGAATTATGCTAAATGAAAGAACCTAGACACAAAGGGATACGTAATGTGTGAATCGTATGGCATTCTGAAGAAGGTAAAACTATAGGCATAAAAACAAGATCAGAGATTGCCTAGGGCAAGGTGGAGAACAGAGCATAGTGGAACTCTCCAGTGATGCAAATATTCTATATATTGATTATGGTGGTGGTTACATGACTGTATATGCTTATCAAAACTCTGCACTGAGCATTTAACTAAAAAAGAGTGAAAGCTAATGTATTTAAGTTCTACATCAATACACATGACCTATAAATGAAATGTGGATTTAAGTTGTTTTCTTTTATGTAGCTATCTGACCCTGGGAACTCTATTACATTTTTTTTTAAGTCTCTGAATCTTAGATACTTCACAAGTAAAATAATGGTTTTAAACTAAGTATGCCTAAATGTTCCATCTGATAATGGCAATTACATTAACTCTTACTCAGTGAATCAGCTGGATTAATTAAGCACACTTCACTGCTTTTTAACTTATTGATTGAATGTTTTTATCCAAAATTTCCATAGCCCTTGTATTTCAGAGACAACATGCAAAGGAAATATCTTGAAGGTACATCCCCAATTGCTCAATTACTGAGAACAAGAAAAACTCTTATCTTAAAGTCTAGACCCAAAAACAAACTGGCTTTTCTCTAAAGACTATTGTCGGCCGGGCGCAGTGGCTCATGCCTGTAATCCCAGCACTTTGGGAGGCGGAAACGTGTGGATCAGGAGGTCAGGAGATCGAGACCATCCTGGCTAACATGGGGAAACCCCGTATTTACTAAAAACACAAAAAAATTACCAGGCGTGGTGGTGGGCACCTGTAGTTCCAGCTACTCGGGAGGCTGAGGCAGGAGAATGGCGTGAACCCGGGAGGCGGAGCTTGCAGTGAGCCGAGATCAGCGCCACTGCACTCCAGCCTGGGTGACAGAGCGTGACTCCATCTCAAGAAAAAAAGAAAGAAAAAAAAGAAAGGAAAAAAAAGACTATTGTCAAAGAGATTGAATCACATCCTTATCATGAAGAGAAAGTGCTCAGAACTTGGCCAAGTACACATCTTTCTAGTTTGGGGATGTTCCACAAAAATATAGTAAGAGAATGAAAAATTATAAAGAAAATACATAAATTGGTCTTACTCTGGTTACTAGCAGCAATGAATTCTATTAACATATAAAATAATATTTAATGTCACATGAATGATTCAAAAATTGATAATTGAAAATACTAAAATAAATAAAACTTTCAAGGGGATGCAGACTGATATCTAAACAATAGCATATTTATGAGGATAAATTTGTATTTTATGGTCAGATGTGGGTGAAAACATACCATTTTCTGTGAGGAGCAAAATCATAGCATCTCATAGAAAGTATTTTTTAATATAATAAATCATCCCTATTTAATCTGTGCAGCAAACCACCATGGCACACAGTTACCTATGTAACAAACCTGCACATCTGGCACATGTACCCCTGAACTTAAATAAATCACCCATCTTTAAAAATCCATCTTTCAGCTAAAACAACTCTTTGCTGTCAGGGATTGTGTATTTATTTCTTCTCTGCCTCCTCAGCATAACGCACAGTGTCTAACACTGTGTATACTGTATGTATACTATATACTGTATAGATTCATACTGACATTCTTAAATAGTAAAGTCTGGAGTGTTTAAATAACTATTAATCACTTACTAACATCACATTCACCTATCTTAAGTACACAGCAGCCCTTGTATTTAAAGGCAAATGAAAGCAATAAGCTACATTCGTAGGTAAAACTAAAAATGAGTTTCTAATATATAAGAGCTTCAGACAGGACTGTGATGCTTAATTTTGATGAAGGTAATATTTCCAAACATGAACTAACTGCTTAATTGCTTAAAAGATCTGAAATTTTGCCCTGACTTTAAATTGCTCTGTGGTAATTGTCAGGCCTCTGAGCCCAAGCCAAGCCATCGCATCCCCTGTGACTTGCACGTATACGCCCAGATGGCCTGAAGTGACTGAAGAATCACAAAAGAAGTGAATATGCCCTGCCCCACCTTAACTGATGACATTCCACCACAAAAGAAGTGTAAATGGCCAGTCCTTGCCTTAAGTGATGACATTACCTTGTGAAAGTCCTTTTCCTAGCTCATCCTGGCTCAAAAACCACCCCCACTGAGCACCTTGCGACCCCCACTCCTGCCCACCAGAAAACAAGCCCCCTTTGACTGTAATTTTCCTTTACCTACCCAAATCCTATAAAACGGCCCCACCCTTATCTCCCTTCACTCTCTTTTCAGACTCAGCCTGCCTGCACCCAGGTGAAATAAACAGCCATGTTGCTCACACAAAGCCTGTTTGGTGGTCTCTTCACACGGATGCACATGAAATTTGGTGCCATGACTCGGATCGGGGGACCTCCCTTAGGAGATCAATCCCCTGTCCCTGTCCTCCTGTTCTTTGCTCCATGAGAAAGATCCACCTACGACCTCAGGTCCTCAGACTGACCAGCCCAAGAAACATCTCACCAATTTCAAATCCAGTAAGCGGCTTCTTTTTACTCTCTTCTCCAACCTCCCTCACTATCCCTCAACCTCTTTCTCCTTTCAATCTTGGCGCCACTCTTCAATCTCTCCGTTCTCTTAATTTCAATTCCTTTCATTTTCTAGGAGAGACAAAGGAGACACGTTTTATCCGTGGACCCAAAACTCCGGCGCCGGTCACGGACTGGGAAGGCAGCCTTCCCTTGGTGTTTAATCATTGCAGGGACACCTCTCTGATTATTCACCCACGTTTCAAAGGTGTCAGACCACGGAGGGATGCCTGCCTTCGTCCTTCACCCTTAGCGGCAAGTCCCGCTTTTCTAGGAAAGGGGCAAATACCCCAACCCCTTCTCTCCTTGTCTCTACCCCTTCTCTGCTTTTCTGGGGGAGGGGCAAGTACCCCTCAACCCCTTCTCCTTCACCCTTAGCGGCAAGTCCCGCTTTTCTGGGGGAGGGGCAAGTACCCCTCAACCCCTTCTCCTTCACTCTTAGTGGCAAGTCCCGCTCTTCTAGAGCAGGGGCAAGTACCCCAACCTCATATCTCTGTGCCCCAGTCCCTTATTTCTGCACCCCAACCTCTTATATCTCTGTACCCCAATCCCTTATTTCCATGCCCCGACCTCTTATCTCTGTGCCCCAATCCCTTATTTCTGTGCCCCGACCCCTTATTTCCATGCCCCGACCCCTTATTTCTGTGCCCCATCCCTTATTTCTGTGCCCCATCCCTTATTTCTGTGCCCCAACCTCTTATCTCTGTGCCCCAACCCCTTTTCCCACTTTTCTGGAAGGTAAGAACCCCCGAACCCCTTCCCTCCGTTTCTCTACTCTCTCTTTTCTCTAGGCTTGCTTCCTTCACTATGGGCAACTTTCCACCCTCCATTCCTCCTTCTACTCCCTTGGCCTGTGTTCTCAAAAACTTAAAACCTCTTCAACTCACACCTGACCTAAAACCTAAATGCCTTATTTTCTTCTGCAATGCTGCTTGACCCCAATACAAACTCAAGAGTAGTTCCACATAGCCAGAAAATGGCACTTTGAATTTTTCCATCCTGCAAAATCTAAATAATTCTTGTCGTAAAATAGGCAAATGGTCTGAGGTGCCTGAAGTCCAGGCATTCTTTTACACATCAGTCCCTTCCTAGTCTCTGTGCCCAGTGCAACTCATCCCAAATCTTCCTTCTTTCCCTCCCATCTGTCCCCTCAGTACCAACCCCAAGCGTCACTGAGTCTTTCTAATCTTCCTTTTATACAGACCCATCTGACCTCTCCCTTCCTCCCCAGGCTGCTCCTCGCCAGGCCGAGCTAGGTCCCAATTCTTCCTCAGCATCTGTTCCTCCATCCCGTAATCTTTTTATCACCTCCCCTCCTCACACCTGGTCCGGCTTACAGTTTCGTTCTGTGACTAGCCCTCCCCCACCTGCCCACCAATTTACTCTTAAAAAGGGGGCTGGAGCCAAAGGCATAGTCAGGGTTAATGCTCCTCTTTCTTTATCCCAAATCAGAAGCATTTAGGCTCTTTTTCATCAAATATAAAAATCCAGCCCAGTTCATGACTCGTTTGGCAGTAACCCTGAGACACCTTACAGCCCTAGACCCTAAAAGGTCAAAAGGCCGTCTTTTTCTCAATATACATTTTATTACCCAATCTGCTCCTGACATTAAATAAAACTCCAAAAATTAAATTCTGGCCCTCAAACCCCACAACAGGATTTAATTAACCTCGCCTTCAAGGTGTACAATAATAGAAAAAATTTGCAATTCCTTGCCTCCACTGTGAGACAAACCCCAGCCACATCTCCAGCACACAAGAACTTCCAAACACCTGAACCGCAGCGGCCAGGCATTCCTTCAGAACCTCCTCCCACAGGAGCTTGCTACACGTGCTGGAAATCTGGACACTGGGCCAAGGAATGCCCACAGCCTGGGATTCCTCCTAAGCCGCATCCCATCTGTGTGGGACCCCACTGAAAATCGGACTGTTCAACTCACCTGGCAGCCACTCCCAGAGCCCCTGGAACTCTGGCCCAAGGCTCTCTGACTGACTCCTTCCCAGATCTTCTCAGCTTAGCAGCTGAAGACTGACACTGCCCGATCTCCTCGGAAGCCCCCTAGACCATCATGGACGCCGAGCTTCAGGTAACTCTCACAGTGGAAGGTAAGCCCGTCCCCTTCTTAATCAATACGGAGGGTACCCACTCCACATTACCTCCTTTTCAAAGGCCTGTTTCCCTTGCCTCCGTAACTGTTGTGGGTATTGATGGCTAGGCTTCTAAACCTCTTAAAACTCCCCAACTCTGGTGCCAACTTAGACAATACTCTTTTAAGCACTCCTTTTTAGTTACCCCCACCTGCCCAGTTCCCTTATTAGGCTGAGACACTTTAACTAAATTATCTGCTTCCCTGACTATTCCTGGACTACAGCTGCATCTCATTGCCGCCCTTCTTCCCAATCCAAAGCCTCCTTTGTGTCCTCCTCTTGTATCCCCCCACCTTAACCCACAAGTATAAGATACCTCTACTCCCTCCTTGGTGACCAATCATGCACCCCTTACCATCTCATTAAAACCTAATCACCCTTACCCCACTCAACGCCAATATCCCATCCCGCAGCATGCTTTAAAAAGATTAAAGCCTGTTATCACTCGCCTGCTACAGCATGGCCTTTTAAAGCCTATAAAATCTCCTTACAATTCCCCCATTTTACCTGTCCTAAAACCAGACGAGCCTTACAAGTTAGTTCAGGATCTGCGCCTTATCAACCGAATTGTTTTGCCTATCCACCCTGTGGTGCCAAACCCATATACTCTCTACTCTCCTATCCTCAATACCTGCCTCTACAACCCATTATTCTGTTCTAGATCTCAAACATGCTTTCTTCACTATTCCTTTGCACCCTTAATCACAGCCTCTCTTCACTTTCACTTGAACTGACCCTGACACCCATCAAGCTCAGCAAATTACCTAGGCTGTACTGCCGCAAAGCTTCACAGACAGCCCCCATTACTTCAATCAAGCCCAAATTTCTTCCTCATCTGTTACCTATCTCAGCATAATTCTCATAAAAACACACATGCTCTCCCTGCCAATCGTGTCTGATCTCTCAAACCCCAACCCCTTCTACAAAACAACAACTCGTTTCATTCCTGGGCATGGTTGGATACTTTCGCCTTTGGATACCTGGTTTTGCCATCCTAACAAAACCATTATATAAACTCACAAAAGAAAACCTAGCTGATCCCATAGATCCTAAATCCTTTCCCCACTCCTCTTTCTGTTCCTTGAAGACAGCTTTAGAAACTGCCCCCACTCTAGCTCTCCCTGACTCATCCCAACCCTTTTCATTACACACAGCTGAAGTGCAGGGCTGTGCAGTCAGAATTCTTACATAAGGACCAGGATCGCATCCTGTAGCCTTTTTGTCCAAACAACTTGACCTTACAGTTTTAGGCTGGCCATCATGTCTCCGTGCAGCTGCTGCTGCTTCCCTAATACTTTTGGAGGCCCTCAAAATCACAAACTATGCTCAACTCACTCTCTACAGTTCTCATAACTTCCAAAATCTATTTTCTTCCTCATACCTGATGCATATACTTTCTGCTTCCTGGCTCCTTCAGCTGTACTCACTCTTTGTTGAGTCTCCCACAATTACCGTTGTTCCTGGCCCAGACTTCAATCTGGCCTCCCACATTATTCCTGATACCACACCCGACCCCCATGACTGCATCTCTCTGATCCACCTGACATTCACCCCATTTCCCCAAATTTCCTTCTTTCCTGTTCCTCACCCTGATCACACTTGATTTATTGATGGTGGTTCCACCAGGCCTAATCGCCACACACCAGCAAAGGCAGGCTATGCTATAGTACAAGCCACTAGCCCGCCTCTTAGAACCTCTCATTTCCTTTCCATTGTGGAAATCTATCCTCAAGGAAATAACTTCTCAGTGTTCCGTCTGCTGTTCTACTACTCCTCAGGGATTATTCAGGCCCCCTCCCTTCCCTACACATCAAGCTCCAGGATTTGCCCCACCCAGGACTGGCAAATTAGCTTTATTCAACATGCCCTGAGTCAGATAACTAAAATACCTCTTAGTCTAGGTAGATACTTTCACTGGATAGGTAGAGGCCTTTCCTACAGGGTCTGAGAAGGCCACTGCAGTCATTTCTTCCCTTCTGTCAGACATAATTCCTCAGTTTAGCCTTCCCACCTCAATACAGTCTGATAACAGATGAGCCTTTATTAGTCAAATCAGCCAAGCAGTTTTTCAGGCTCTTAGTGTTCAGTGAAACCTTTATGTCCCTTACGGACCTCCGTCTTCAAGAAAGGTAGAATGAACTAAAGGTCTTTTAAGAACACACCTCACCAAGCTCAGCCACCAACTTAAAAAGGACTGGACAATACTTTTACCACTTTCTCTTCTCAGAATTCAGGCCTGTCCTCGGAATGCTACAGGGTACAGCCCATTTAAGCTCCTGTATAGATGCTCCTTTTTATTAGGCCCCAGTCTCATTCCGGACACCAGACCAACTTAGACTGTGCCCCCCAAAAACTTGTCATCCCTACTATCTTCTGTCTAGTCATACTCCTATTTACCGTTCTCAAGTACTCATACAGGCCCTGCTCCTGTTTACACTGCCGGTTTACACTGTTTCCCCAAGCCATCACAGCTGATATCTCCTGGTGCTATCCCCAGACTGCCACTCTTAACTCTTGAAGTAAATAAATAATCTTTGCTGGCAGGACTATGCTGAATCTCCTTAAGCACTCTCTAATCAGATATCCTGAGTAGTCCCAATTCTTAGACCTTTTATACCTGTTTTTCTCCTTCTGTTATTCCATTTAGTTTCTCAATTCATCCAAAACCGTATCCAGGCCATCACCAATCATTCTATAGGACAAATGTTTCTTCTAACATCCCCACAATATCACCCCTTACCACAAGACCTCCCTTCAGCTTAATCTCTCCCACTCTAGGTTCCCACGCCGCCCCTAATCCCGCTTGAAGCAGCCCTGAGAAACATCGCTCATTCTCTCTCCATACCACCCCCCAAAAATTTTTGCCACCCTAACACTTCAACACTATTTCATTTTATTTTTCTTATTAATATAAGAAGTCAGGAATGTCAGGCCTCTGAGCCCAAGCCAAGCCATCACATCCCCTGTGACTTGCACGTATATACCCAGATGGCCTGAAGTAACTGAAGAATCACAAAAGAAGTGAATATGCCCTGCCCCACCTTAACTGATGACATTCCACCACAAAAAAAGTATAAATGGCTGGTCCTTGCCTTAAGTGATGGCATTACCTTGTGAAAGTCCTTTTCCTAGCTCATCCTGGCTCAAAAAGCACCCTCACTGAGCACCTTGCGCCCCCCACTCCTGCCCACCAGAGAACAAACCCCCTTTGACTGTAATTTTCCTTTACCTACCCAAATCCTATAAAACGGCCCCACCCTTATCTCCCTTCGCTGACTCTCTTTTCAGACTCATCACGCCTGCACCCAGGTGAAATAAACAGACATGTTGCTCACACAAAGCCTGTTTGGTGGGATTTTCACACGGACGCGCATGAAAGTAATTGTCTTGATTTCTGGAAGTACCAAGCTTCTTTTCTCCTGACTGATGATACCAATTTCTAGTTCATGTATTAAATTTGAAGTAAAGAAGATAATGTAGCACAGTCATTCAGCTCATCTCCTAAGATGTCAGTAGGGGGCTTATCCTCATCCCTCCCATTTCCAAATAACCATGTAGCTCTGATTTTATTAACTAAATATCATATTTCCCAAATCTATTTCCTCCTCTCTGTTCCTATCACCATTCTCATTATCATTCACCTGCTTACTGCAAATGTTCTGAAGGCTTTCAGTCTTGTCCATTTCAAGCCATTCTCCATATCCCTTCCAGAATTATCTGCCTATAGTCCAACATTTAACTATTTGACTCTACCACTGATTGCTCATCAATGACTCTAAATTGGCTACAAGTTCAGGAAAAGGTTGTAATATATGTTGTAGGCTCTACCTAATCTGGCCTTGCCTATTGCTAGCCTTATTCCTACCTGCTCTCTGCCTCGAGTGACACACACCAACAGGTGATTCTATGTATAATTCTTTGCACAAACTTTATTGTTTCTTGCCTCTTTGCCACTGTTTATACTATTCTTCTTCTTGGAACATCTTTCACCTTAATATGTAACCTATGAAAGAGCTGGAACTTATTTAAATTTTTTTTTTTTTTTTTTTTTTTGCAGTTGCAAGATTTAATAGAGTGAAATAGAGTGAAAACAGAGCTCCCATACAAGGGAAGGGGACCCAAAGGGGGTTGCCATTGCCAGCTCGAATGCCTGGTTTTATATCCCATTCCTTGTCCCTCCCGCTGTGCTCTCAGGCAATAGATGATTGGCTATTATTTACCTCCTGTTTTTGCCTAATTAGCATTTTAGTGAGCTCTCTGATTGGTTGGGTGTGAGCTAAGTTGCGAGCCCCGTGTTTAAAGGTGGATGTGGTCACCTTCCCAGCTAGGCTTAGGGATTCTTAGTTGGCCTAGGAAATCCAGCTAGTCCTATCTCTCAGTCCCCCCTCTCAACAGGAAGACCCAAGTGCTGTTGGGGAGGTTGGCCAATGACTGCTCTAACTGCTTCCTGCTGAATTGGGGCATAGTAGGGGTTGGGCAGTTGAGATTTCCTTGGGAGGGGTGCCTTTGATGTCATTAACATCGGATCATGGGCTAGCAGGCCAGTCCAGGGGTCCGTGGTGGATCTTAGTCATGGACTGCATCTGGGGCTCCATTTGAAGACCCATTTGTAGTTTTACAGTTTTGATTCTGGAAGAGACAAACTTAACAAGGAGGTTAAAGATACAGGGATTGAAATGTATGGCCTGCAGTATAGGGGATTATTTCTTTGGCACACTTCACAGGCCCTGACTATCTATCTGCTTGATAGTTTTGAAAAGGCCTGGACCAGTAAATAATAATTTGGCCATCTGATGGGTGCTATCAATGCCTAATGGAAGGTTTGGTGAAGGGTTTTAAGTAATTTCTATTAGTTAGCTGCAGGCAAAAGTATTTTTCCTTCTTTGGTGGCTAGCCATCTGGAGGGGAGGGAAGTTTGTTCTCGTGAGGTTCCCTATTCTATTTTTCCTGCTGAGTACTGGGGCTTGGTTTCCCGGAGGGGATTACCCTATACTAGGGGCCCTTCTATAAGCATTTCTAATGAAGGGTCCTGCCTTGTGGCTTTTTTGACTTCAATATCCGCTTGGCGGTTCCCTTCTATTTTCCTTTCCTTTCGTTTTTGATGACCCTGGCAGTGTAAGACTATCACCTCTTTAGGTTTCTGTACAGCCAATAATAATCTCCTAATGGCTTCCTGATGTTTGATAGGTATTCCCTCAGAAGTTAGGAATTCCCTTTCTCTCCATATTGCTGCATGGGCATGGAGGACTAGGTAAGCATACTTAGAGTATTTATATATATTTACCCTTTTTCCTTCTCCTAATTCTAGTGCCCAAATTAGGGCTATTAGTTCTGCCAGCTGAGCACTAGTTCCTGGAGTGAGGGGATTACCTTAAGTATTCCATTATCACTGACCACTGCATACCCCACTTTTTGAAGTCCTTTTTCTACAAAGGAACTTCCATCAGTATACAAGTTGAGGTCAGGATCAGTCAAGGGAAACTCTAAAAGGTCCCCTCTAGTGGCACAGGTTTGAGCAATTACTTGTTGACAGTTATGTTCTATCTTTTCTTCATTGTCTGAAAGAAATGTGGCTGGGTTAAGAGTTGCACAAGTGTGCAGTTGCCACACTGGCCCTTCAAGTAATAGAGCCTGATATTTAAGTAAATGGTTGTCTGACAGCCACAAGTCTCCTTTAGTAGTGAGCATGCCATTCACATCATGAGATGTCCACACAGTAAGATTTATTCCCGGTATTATTTTAACTGCTTCAGATACTAAGACTGCTGCTGCAGCAACTACCTGTAAACAATGAGGCCAACCCTTTGTCACTACATCTATTTCCTTACTCAGGTATGCCACAGGTTGCAAGCTCATCCTTTGGACTTGTGTAAGAACTCCTAGAGCTATTCCTGTTTTTTTTCTGTGACATATAAAGAAAAGTCTTGCCCCGTTGGCCAGCTTAACACTGGGGTTTGGGTTAGGGCCTTCTTTAAGGCCTGGAAAGCTGCTTCTGCTTCAGGTGTCTGTCTTACTAAATGGGTATTCGCTTTTTGAGTTTCTTTAATTAGTGTGTATAAAGGCATGGCTATTTCACCATACCTGGGAATCCATATTTGGCAGAAGCCTGTTATGCCAAAGAATTCTCTTAGTTGCTTTAGGGTTTTGGGATGAGAATAAGCCAGTATTGGCTGGATACATTCCTCACTGAGGGCCCTGGTGCTTTTGGATAATTTTAGCCCTAAGTATTTAACCTGCTGTGAGCAGAGCTGAGCCTTTCATTTGGAAACCTTGTAACCACAGGTAGCGAGGAAATTTAAGAGTGCTTGGGTGGCTTGATGGCACAAGGTTTCTGAACAGGTGGCCAAAATTAAATCATCCCCATACCGAAGGACAAGATTGTCCAGGTATGAGAACTGGCTCAAGTCTTGGGCTAATGCCTGGCCAAATAGATGGGGGCTATCCTTGAACCCTTGGGGTAAAACAGTCCAGGTGACTTGAGATGTTGGGTTCAAAGGATCTTCAAAGGCAAACAAGAATTGAGAGTCAGGATGTACAGGGATACAGAAAAAAGCACCCTTAAGGTCTAGGACTGTAAACCACTTTGCTGCCTCTGGTATTTGGGAAAGCAGAGTATAAGGGTTAGGTACAGCTAGGTATAGAGGAACAACAGCCTCATTGATAATCCTGAGATCTTGCACTAACCTCCACTGTCTGTTGGGTCTCTGTAATAATAAAATTGGAGTATTGCAGGGGCTATTGCATGCTTTTACTAGGCCTTGGGCTTTTACGTCCTTAACAATCTTTTGGAGTCCTTGTTGTGCCTCGGATCTGAGGGGCTACTGCCTTTGGTAGGGAAAGGAGGTGGAATTCCTTAACTTGAACAGGACGGGCATTTTTTGCTTGTCTATATTGTCCTTCTGTTGCCTAGACTTTAGGATTAATTCCTTCCTCAAGCAGGGGACAACAAACAGGTGTTCCTTCTCCTATGTTCCGGTGTATAATGGCCCCTGCTTTTGCTAGAATGTCTCTCCCTAACAAGGGAGTGGGGCTTTCAGGCATAATTAGAAAAGCATGTGAAAACAGTAAAGCTCCCCAGTCACAGCTTAGTGGCTGGGAGAAGTATCTAGTGACTGGCTGTTCTAGGACCCCTTGGATAGTGACAGATCTGGAGGACAGTTGTCCAGAACAGGAGAGTAAGACTGAGAAGGCTGCACCAGTGTCCAGGAGACAGTTAGTCTCCTGGCCCTCAATGGTCAAGCATACCCGGGGCTCTGTGAGGGTGATGGCATGGGCTGGCGCTTGCCTCGGGCACCCTCAGTCCTGCTGCTGGATCATCTGGTTAGTGGCTTCTGACTCAGAGGACCTTCATTCCCTGGGGCAGTGGGCCTTCCAGTGATTCTCTTGACATAAGGGGCATGGACTAGGGGGCAGCTTACTTCTACTTGGACAATCTTTTTTAAAGTATCCTTGTAGACCACACTGGAAGCAAGCCCTATTAGGCATTCAATTTGCCCAGCTTTTCCCTTTTCCAGAGCCTCCAAAGTCTGCTTGCCTGAGGGCCATGACTAAAGCAGTGGCCTTTTTTTTAACCCGATTTGTCCCGTTCCACCTGCTCCTCCTCATGTCTATTTAAAAAACCAAGGTTGCCAAGTTCAATAGGGTTTCTAAGTTTTGCTCCAGGCCTAAGGTGGACTTTTGAAGTTTTTTTCTAATGTCTGCAGTTGACTGAGTGATAAACTTATCCTTTAAGATTAGTTGGCCTTCAATAGAGTCAGGTGACAGAGAGGTATGCTTCCTCAATGCTCCCCTTAGTCTCTCCAGAAAGGCAGTAGGATTTTCTTCCTTTACTTGTGTTAAAGTGGACATCATTGAATAATTCATAGTCTTCTTCCTAGTTTTCCTTAGTCCTTCTAGTACGCAAATTAGCAAATGTCTGCAGCACCAATCTCCATGTTCTGATTCTGTATCCCAATGAGGGTCTACACTGCGTTGAAGGGGGGTTCTTATTAGTTGGGGTCATGGGGGGCTAGGGCAGGCAGGTAGACTCTGAGGGCTTTCTGTAGGGCATAAATCACACGTTTTACATAATTACGAGTTGTCTCTTAATGAAAAAAAGTTTGTACATATGGCGCTTCACTCCATTTGCCTTTTTTTTTTTTTTTTTTTTACAAAAGAGGTCTAGCTGTAAGATGCTGTTATAATTTATACTTCCCCAGGAGGCCAGGTTTCTCCCCCTTGAAGAGGATATCATGGCCAGGTAGTACTGCAGAAGAATATGTCATTTCTTTCTTAGCATCTGAGGGTCAAATTGGTCCCAATTCTCCAGAATACATGTTAAGGGTTTTTTTTTGCCTTGGGGGGAATGTTTCCCCTCTGAAAAAAGAAAATAGGGATGCCAGCACCCCTAGTCATTTTCCCACGAGCATTAGTCCTAGAGCATCCCCTATGGTCCTAATGCTTATTCTTTTCCAGGGTGTGTAACCACCCATGGACCTCTGCTTATCGGATTAGTTACACTCACCGATGTAGCAGTCCTGCACCTGTTTTCCCGCCTCTCTTGACCACAGAGAAAGGGGTCCGGGCTGCTGGATTCTAGTGGTCCTTTACCGGCATGCCCAACATTGCCTTTGTGCTCAGAGGTGAGTTCCTTTCCAGGGTGCGTAACCACCCACGGACCTCTGCTTATCGGATTAATTATGCTGGCCGATGTAGCAGTCCTGCACCTGTTTTCCTGCCTCTCTTGACCACAAAGAAAGGTGTCTGGGCACCCTCTGGATTCTAGTGGTCCTTTACCAGCATGCCCAACATTGCCTTTGCACTCAGGGGTGAGTCCTAGAGCTGGGCTGGGTTCCTGAGTATTTCATAACAACCCAGCCACCCCATCAAGATGCATTCCTATAAAAGCAGTTCTTATGCAAATTCATTTCAGAGAGGGTGTAGGTAACTTTTTGAGTCAGGATTGAGATAGTCTTTTTGATTCTGTAAGTACTTTAAGGCTTGGCTGAGTGCAAACAGCTCACACATTTGAGGAGACCAGTTATTAGGCAAATTTTCTAACTCTGCTTCCACAAGAGTCTCCTATCAATTACTGATTACCCGCTGTGGTTTTTTCCTCAATCACCTAGGAGGAACCATCTAACCTCCTGTCCTGAAGGGAGTCCCTCCTAGCTCTGGTTGGACCTTTGTATGGTAATTAAGTCTTAAATCCCCGGTTAGGAAATCTGCTGGGTTAAGGGAATTATCAGTGGTTGGAGTTACATTACCCTTTTCTAACAGAATAGCCCCATACTTTAAGGTTTTTGAGTTAGTAAGCTACCTTTTTGCTTTTTTTTTTTTTTTTTGACTTGGAATAACTCTTAACTGGTGAGGTGTGCTCACAACCAGGTTTCCTCTAAAAGTTACTTTTCTACTTTTAGTGAAGCAGTTGTCGCTACAGACTGAATGCATTTGGCCCATCCATGGGTTACTGGGTTCAGGATTTGCTACACCCTTATTTACACTGACAACAAAGTGGCAATTAGCAATTACAAGTTTTAAATTTACCCTGGCTTTTAAAGGAATACGCACACTTTTTTTTTAACTATTTCTATCTTTTCCTTTCTTTTTCTCTTTGACTCCCTCTTTGTCTCTCTCTCCATCTCTGTCTTTCTTAGCCATTACAAACTTGGGGCCCTGGCAAGGGTGGTGGGGAATGGGTCCCACGTAACTGCCCATGTCGAGAGCCATATACCAAAATCGGGAGGGATACCAGGGGTAAGACTCCCTGGGTTACAGCCTATGTGCCTAAGGACGCACTGTAGAGCTTCCTTAGATCCCTTTGCAGATACAACTTGCTAGAGGAAATGAAAGTCTGAACCATTAGTACCTAGGAGGCAGGGATCAGAGGAAGCAGATTCAGAGGTAAGGAGAATTTTGGGGCTACACTTTCAAGAAAGTCATGGTCAGGACCCAGGAGGTATGGGTCAGGAGGAAAGGTAGGGGCGCACGCATGGGCGACTGTTGAGTAGAGACTTCTGGCTGCGCCACGATCTTAACCGGCTACTGCAGGGAGTTCAGGACAACAGCTTTCTGCCTCCAGCTGGCCCTCGGCTTCCCCAAGAAAATCAAAGGTGGAAGCTGGCTCCAGGCAGACCAATGTCCCCGGTAGAAGGGTTGGGGGTTGTTAGGAAGCCCTTCCCCAGATAGCCTCACACCGAGTCTTTAGTCCGGCGGCCATGCTTATCATTTTTAACTGGCCTACAAGTGCCCGGTGTTTTCCTCCAGTTCTAAGGAAGGATAGGACAGAATAGCAAGCGAAAGTGGTCCAATATTACTCACCACTTGGGATGTCCCTTCGTGGTCGCCAAAATGTTACCAGGGGTCCTTGCTCACAGAGCTCCCAAGATGGTGGTTGGCCACTTCCAAAATGGCGGTGGGCCACTTCCAAGATGGTGGCAAGCCTCGTGTTCTCTGACCTGGGGTTCTTGGCCTCACGGATTCCAAGGAATGGAATCTTGGGCCATGCAGTGCTTGTTATAGCTCTATTAGAAGTTGTGGGTCATGGAAGAGAACCACAGAACCCAGTGACTAGTGTTCAGCTCGATTAGGACGAACCCAGGCACTTAGCCATGCAGGAACATTGGCAAGCCCTTAGCCCAATCAGGAGTGACAACGGGCGCCTCACTGGATCAGGAGCACAGCGGACACCCTGCTGGATGCGGAGGGATGGAGGTCAGTGGTGGGTCTGCCATGGTGGCAAAACAGCAGTGGTGGACAGCGAGCGAAAGCTCAGCTCAAGCCGTAACAAATATGGATCAGAAGAGTGCAGTTGCAAGATTTAATAGAGTGAAATAGAGTGAAAACAGAGCTCCCATACAAGGGGAGAGGACCCAAAGGGGGTTTCCCTTATTTAAAATTTTCAAGAATTATCTTCTACAAATTTCTCTTGCTAGCCATAACCTCCAAGTTTGGATTAGCTATTTGACCATTCTACTTCTATAATATTCTGTGCTGATCTTTATCATTACATTTTCCAGAAGTGTAGTACAATCATCTTTCTATTATTGTTTCCCTCATTCTGTTTAGACTGATGGAATCTCAAGGTTATACACTTCATTTTACTTCCCTTATATTCACAGTGCCTAGAATAAAGTTTGGCACTTGACAAGTACCCAATAAATGCTTATAGAATGAAGAAATGAATACACGAGTGTTTAAAGTGCCAGTTAACCACTTGGGAAATCAATTTCTTCACATCTTTATGAATTCCTCTTAACTAGAACACATTAAAAAGAGTGACATTTAGATATCTGGAACAAGGCAATAGAATGTACTGATTTCTAATTTATAGAACAGCCTCCTACTATAACATAAGGCAGCAATTATATTTAAGTACGTATAATAACGTAGAATGACATCAATAATCTACATTTGTACAATAAATTTAATTTTTTTCTAATATACTAGATCATCAGCCAGAATTTTAATGCTTACTTTGGATAAAATTGTTAATCTACCTAAAATTAACTACCTGCTTAATTACCTGAAAGATCTGAAACTTTTCCTTGACTTTAAATCAATTTCTATTGGAATATATTGTGTTGATTTCAGAAAATGGTTTAGTTTTTTGTTTATTTTTGGAAAAGCAAAGAAAACAAACAGAAACTAATTGTGTAGAAATACAGGATTAAATGTGCTCCTAGTTCAGAAGTTTCTGAGCCACTCCCCCAAAATTGTGCTATTCAAGGTTAAATTATTTATAAAGAAGAGAATTATTGCAAGTAATTTTTAAAGGTGGAAATTAGATGTAACATGTACTGTGTTAATTACATCTAAAAATATTCCAAGGATTTTTCTATTAACACATAAACATCTGTTGGCATATGCATAGATTCTCTTGGATTCCACAGTAAATTAAATGTTTTCCTTGAAAAGGGTCTAGAATAATGCAATAGACTACTAAGGTAATTGTTTAAAAAATGTTAATATCTGCCAGCAAATTGCTTTGGTATTTATCAATGCTTTAGCATTTGTATTTTTTGTCTCGACATCAATATTTATTCTTATGACCTCTAAATGAAAGATACAGACTATCAATAAAAAATTATTTAAAATCTAACTTTAATATCGACCATCCACACACTGACCAAAATTATTTTATGGTGCTAATGCCTGTAGACCAGATTCTTTCAAAGAGTTATATGGCATTAACATAACTATAACTATATAATTATCTGTCTTCTCAATTGCTGTATATTGAAAAGTAGTTTACTAAGAAACCATCTATAATGTCAGAGCAATAGATTATGTTGCAGTCAATTGTCATAACATATAATATAGTTGTTCTTCAAACAACTCCTATTTACTACTGCCAGGCACTGTGCTAAACAGTAAAGGAAGATAAATAATTAGAATGTGATCCTTGCTCAAAGAAACTCAGTTTTGCAGACCAATAGATTTAGAAGAAAGAATTTTGAAGAATATTAATTTTAATTCAGCCAATACAGCCTAAGCATTTAGAGCAATTACAATAATAAAGGTAACCGTATAATAGTGGGAGAAAGAAAAAAGCACAAAAATCTATACTACCATTTATTTTTAGAATGTAAAAATATTTCAAAAGTTTATCTTTAATCAAATATGTAACAAAAATGATCAATTGTACTGTGTATCAGTTTGGTGGGAATAACCTTACTATTTGTGAGGCAGGCATACTTAAATGTAAGTGAAATAGACATATCTGTGTAGTGCTATTTGACAAACCCCTGTCCTCTTTGTTGGACCCCCAAATTCCTGAGTTTCAGCCTTAAAGATATATTCCCCTAGGACAAACATTGCTACTTCAGCTGAACTTTTGTAAACTACATACACAAAAGGGAGAAGGAGAGAAGGAGAATTACAAATTTGTCTTCCAATATTTTTTTCTGTTTTATTGAGATGTAAATGATTTTCTTTCGTTGTTGAACATAGAGATTGGCCGTACTCCCTGAGAGTAGTTTATTAATGGATTAATGGTAAAAGTAGGAATAGACTACCAGTTCTGTATGAATTGATTATCCTACCTCATGGAGAAGGCACAGTATCTTTGGACCAATTGTTGGGTTTCAATGTTAAGAAATTGTTGATTTAGACAACATATTGAAGCTCTGATATAAATTTTTAGGCTCTTACTACCTAAGCTGGCATCATGCATCTAAATGTGGGGAAAATGTTTATTTCTTCCTTTCTTGTATTTACATGGAAATATTTGAGAAAACTTTGGAAAAGCTGAATTGGAGTTTAACAGGCAGAAGTCATTTTGAACTGGAGGTAATTGATTTGATTCTGCACACCAACAATTTTACTTGTTATTCAGTTTATCCATATCGTTATGCCTTTTTTCTGCAATTGATAGAGATGCTGAAATTTCCTATTGTTGATAAGTCTATTTCAATTTTATTTCTGTTCATTTTATGAAGCTATCTTTTTAAGTACATGAAATTTTAAATTATTGTATTTTCTTGAGGGATTTAATCTTCTATCATTATGTAGCATCCCTGTTTATCTCTGGTAATGCTTCTTTATTATAGGCTACATTTTATAGTATAGTTACACCAGATTTTTAGAGGTCAATTTTTCTATAATATATCTTTTCTATCTTTTCGCTTTCAATTTTTTTGTTTTTGCTTGTAAGAAACATAGAGTGGATAGCTTTAAACTTAATATGACAATTTTTTCTTTTAATTATATGTTCCATTTACATTTAATGCAGTTACTGATCTATTTTAATTTATATCTACCATCTTGCTATTTTTTACCACATATTTTTTCTGTCTTGCCATCTATAGAAATAATCAACATTCCATTTTAGCCTAATTTGTTATTTATATTTTTTACTATACATTTAGTGAATATACAAAGAATACCAGTATCATCCTTGACTTATCACAGTCTAATAAAAAATTAGTACTAGTTTATAACATACTTTGCAAACAATGCTAAGACCTTAATGCTTCTATTTTATTTATGAATTCTCACCTTTTGAGTTACTGTAGTCAGGCATTTTAATTTTATATATACCTGAAAATACATATGACATTATCATGCTTGGGTTTTAAAAAATCTTAATACTTACTTTTGCCCATATTTTTGTATTTCTGTTGTTCATTATGTACTTTCTATATTTCTGTGATGCTACCTGGGGTCACTTTCTATTGTCTGAAATGCTCCCTTTAGTATTTTATTTTAATGCAGCTTTCCTAGTGACAAATTCTCTTAGTTATTTGCCTAGAAATGTCATTAATTTGCCCTCTTTTACAAAACACTATGTTTGCTTAGTATAAAATTTTGGGTTGACAGCTACATTTTCAGCAATTTAAAGATGCCATTCCATTGCATTGTAGCTTCCATTATTTATGTTGACAAGTGAACCATAAGTCTATTGTGGCTTAAAGTCTTTTTATTTTACCTGCTTATAACTGTTGATTCTGTAAATTTGAGAAAAATCTTGGCCATCATCTATTCAAGTAATACTTCTACATCATTCTTCACTCTCTTCCTTGAAGATATCCAGTTATATGCATTTTGACATGTATTTCCTGTGCCATTGTGTCTTATATTCTTTTATGTTTGTTTCTCTCTGCATGCATCAATCTAGTTATTTTCTATAACTCCACAATCTAAATAAGCACTGTCCAATAGAAATACAATGCAAGCAACATATGAGTTCTCTATTAGCTACATTCTAAAAAGTAAAAAGGAATTATTAATTTTAAGCATATATTTTATTTAACTCAAAGTGGTACAATTTTAATATGTAATCAATATTAAGATGTTAATGAGATAGTTTACTTCTTAACAAAGTTTTTGAACTCCTATCTGTATTTTACACTGACAGCACATCTTATTTCATAATAGCCATTTTCCAAATGCTCAAGAGTCTAGTGTTTACCATTTTCACAGTAATCTCATTAAGTATTCTCTGCTATTTAATTCTTACTTCCAATAATTATATTGTCATATATGTAATTTCTATTTGATTATTTTAAAAGTCTTTCAAATTCCTAAAAAAATTCCATCTCACCATCTATTTTCTTAAATATAATAATCACAGCTACTTAAAAATGCTTATCTGATAACTTACAAAGATCACCTGTATATCTGTTTCTATTATGCATTTTGTTTCCTTTGGTTCATCTTCTTTGTATGCCTGGTGACTTTTTACTGATTTTCAGATGATGTATATGAGAATTGTATAAATTTTCTCCGAAGTACATTTCCCTTATCCTCTGTAAGGTGGCTAGAACAGGAGGATCTCTTCTCAATGTCATCAGGTTTGGGGTTGCAGTTCATTTTCAGTTTTAAAGATGCTGAAGATGTTGGATTTATCTGCTACTTTTAATGTGTAGTCTTCTGGGAATTGGAAGAGAGCATGGCTGGGATATTTACCAGGATCTTCAACTTTGGTAGGGCCAGAGCTCCAGCTTTTTCTTCTTGTCACTGTAAGTCTTCCAAGAGTTCTTCTGAGTTTTCTGACTATTTCTTCATAGCTTTACATACTATTGGCCTGTACAGTTTAATAATTTACAGAAATATTGAAGAAACAACTCAGAAAGTTAGGCTCACTTTTACACGCTCCCTTTCTCTCCAAAGTCTTAGTTCTAGTGGCCAACACTAATTTCTATCTCCTTTGTCCCTAATCAGTAAAATCACAGAAGTCTCTGCTATTTCCTCTGTCTTGTATCGGGTTTCCTCTCCCCAACTTTTTAGACTGTCACGATTTATAACTTAAGACATAACCAGTGACAAGGAGACATTGGGCTCACATCAGTGAAATTACCTTCTTACTGAATTCATGGCCTTTTAATTTCTGAATGCCTTTGAAACTCTCCAGGCTGTTCACACAATTGTTGCTGTTGTTTTTCAGTTGTTCTTAATGTGAGTGCTGGTTTGTTACAAACTACTCTCTTATAGCTGAAAGCAGATGTTCAAAAAATACATTTTTCACTTTATATTGATTCATATCTTGGGAATTTCAACTAAGTGGATATTTTTGTAAATCATAAGAGTAAGCTTTTTGCTGTTTTGATTAAATTATATTATAATTTCTAATATTATTGTATTGTGTTCAGAGAATGTGACTATTACAAATCTTACATCAGGGAATTATCAAGTCTTGAAAAATAAAGCCTTTCCATCTTCAGAAAAGGTAAGGAAACAATTTGGTGGTGGAAAATATAAATTTCAGTTGTAGTGAGAGATACTTGAGTTCTCACTGGATGGCTTTTATTTTCTGCAGAAAATGTGAAGCAATAATATTCTCTACAAGTTATGGCAGTGTGTTATTCTATTGCTCTGCAGCAAATTGTCACAAGCCACTTAAAACATCACACATGTATTACGTCAAAGTTTCTCTGAGGCAGGAGTCTGGGCATGGCTTAGCTGGGCCCTCTACTTAAGAACTCACTAGGCTGAAAGCAAGGTGTCAGTCAGACTGTGTTCTCATATGGAGACTTGCCTGGGATGGCTCTTCTTCTAATTTCATTCAAGTAGCTAGTAAGTTAATTTCATTACATTTTTAGAGCTCATCAATAGTTGCATCTTCTTCAAGGCAAGCAGGAAAATTTCTCTGACCTATACACTCTCATTTAATGGGCTCACCTGATTAAGTCAGACTCACTCGGGATAATTGCCCTCTTTCATTAACTTACAGTCAGCTGATTAGGGACTTGAATTACATTTGAAAAAAAACCCTCATCCTGAGCATATCCTACTGATTAGAAAAAATTACAGGTCCTACTCACACTCAAAGGGATGCAATTATACAAGTATGTAGGTCATGAGGCCATCTTAGTAGTATTCTGATTACGACATGCAGGAGTTTTGAAAAGGGAAAGTTTTTGAATCAGTCACACTGAAGAATGTTAAAGAAAATTAACTATTTAGTATAATTTGAAGGCATTAGTTATAGCTTCATCTAAAGAAAACAAACACCCACTTATATGGTCATTGAAATGGGTTTTCTGGAAATGGTGCAAATTCACACATGAAGAGATGGGAAGGAATTTTCTCCTTTCACTTGAATTTAAATAAGCTTTTGACTTACTTGTAACCAATAGAATTTGGCAGAAGATATTGTGTAACTTCCAAGACTAGGTCAGATTAGATTATATAGATTCTGCTTTATTGTCCAGAACATTCATTTTTGGAGTCCTGATCCCCTATGTAAAAAAAAAATCTAATTTCTCAGAATGTTCTATGCTATGAGGAAGCTGATATGGTTTGACTGTGTCCCCACCCAATATCATCTTGAATTGTAGCTCCCAGAATTCCCACATGTTGTGGGAGGGACCTGGTGGGAGATAATTGAATCATGGGGCAGTTTCCCCATACTATTCTTGTGGTACTGATTAAGTCTCATGAGACTTGATGGTTTCATATGGGATTTCTCCTTTCACTTGGCTCTCACTCTCTCTCATCTGCCTCCATATAAGACATGTCTTTCACCTTCAACCATGATTGTAAGGTCTGCCCAGCCACAGTTCCACTTACAGTGAGTCCATTAAACCTTTTTCTTTATAAATTACTGAGTCTCAGGTATGTCTTTATCAGCAGTATGAAAACAGCCTAATACAGTAAATTGGTACCAGTAGAATGGGGCACTGCTGTAAAGATACCCGAAAATGTGGAAGTGACGTTGGAACTGGGTAACACACAGAGGCTGGAACAGTTTGGAGGGCTCAGAAGAAGACAGGAAAATGTGGGAAAGTTTGGAGCTTCCAAGAAACTTGTTGTTGAATGGCTTTGAAAATGCTGATAATTATATGGACAATAAAATCCAGGCTGAGGTGGTCTCAGAGAGAGATGAGGAACTTATTGGGAACTGGACTAAAAGTGACTCCTGTTATGCTTTAGCAAAGACACTGGTGGCATTTCGCTTCTGCCCTAGAGATTTGTGGAACTTTGAACTTGAGGGAGATGATTTAGGGTATCTGGCAGAAGAAATTTCTAAGCAGCAAAACATTCAAAAGATGACTTGGGTGTTGTTAAAGATATTTGGTTTTACAAGAGAAACAGAGCATATAAGTTTGGAAAATTTGCAGCTTGATGATTTGATAGAAAAACCCATTTTCTGAGGAGAAATTCAAGCTAGCTGCAGAAATTTGCATAAGTAGGGAGGAGCCAAATGTTACTCGCCAAGACAATGGGGAAAGTGTCTCCAGGGCATGTCAGAGACCTTTGGGGCAGCCCCCCCATTACAGGCTTGGAGGCCTAGGAGGAAGAAATGGTTTCACGGGCTGGGCCTAGGCACCCCTGCTGTGTGAAGCCTAGGGACTTGGTGCCCTGTGTCCCAGCCCCTCGACCTATGGCTTAAAGGGGACAAGGTACAGCTCGGGCTATGGCTTCAGGAGGTGCAAGTCCCAAGCCTTGGCAGCTTCAACGTGGTATTCATGGGTGCACAGAAGTCAAAAATTTGGTTTGGGAACATCCACCTACATGTCAGAGGATATATGGAAATGCCTAGATGTGGAGGCAGAAGTTTGCTGCAGGGGTGGAGCCCTCATGGATAACCTCTGCTAGGACCATGCAGAAGGGAAATGTGGGGTTGAAGGCCCACACAGAGTCCAGACTGGGGCACTGCCTAATGGAGCTATGAGAAGAGGGTCACCATCCTCCAGATCCCAGAATGGTGGATCCCCTGACGGCTTTCACAGTGTGCCTGGAAAAGCCACAGAAACTCAATGTCAGCCCATAAAAGCAGCCAGGAGGGAGACTTTACCCTGCAAAACCACAGGGATGAAGCTCCCCAAGACCATTGGAACCCACCTTTTACATCAGCATGACCTGAATGTGAGACATGGAGTCAAAGGAGATCATTTTGGAGCTTTAAGATTTGACTGCCCCTCTGGATTTTGGACTTGCATGCAGCCTTTAGCCCCTTTGTTTTAGCCAATTTCTTTCTTTTGGAATGGGTATATTTACCCAATGCCTGTACCCCCATTGTATCTAGGAAGTAACTAACTTCGTTTTAATTTTCAGGCTCATAGGTGGAAGGGACTTGCCTTGTCTCAGATGAGACTTTGGATTGCAGACCTTTGAGTTAATACTGAGATGAGTTAAGACTTTGAGGGACTGTTGGGAAGGCATAATTGGTTTTGAAATGTGAGGACATGAAGTCTGGGAGGGGCCATGGGCAGAATGAACTCTCATCTCGAATTGTAGCTCCCATAATTCCCACGTGTTGTGGGATAGACCTGATGAGAGATAATTTAATCATGGGTTGGTTTTGTAACACCTAAGGTTCTTGCTTATCCACACCAAAGAATTGTTTGTGGTGGCTGACAGTGCCGAGTGATAGAGACACGGACCAGGAGAAAAAGCTCTAGGCTTTATTGAGCAGAGTGAAAGTACAAAGTTTCCACAGTGTGAAAGGGGTCCCAAACGGGTAGCCAGAGTTAGATTATGGGATTGCCTTTTAAACTCTTTAAGGCAGGAAATATGTGTGGCAAGAAGATGTTACCAGAGCAAGAAACGAAGGCAATTAACCAGTTGTGACATGTCTTAGATCTTGAGGAAAACTGGAATTGCAGCTTAGGTTTTATCTACTTTATGACATTGCAACAGCATGGCAAAAGAGACAGGATCTCACAGGACTTTACAAAGTATGTTCACAAGGAATTGGAATTGGGAGGATAGACAAGGTCTGCTGGTCACAGAAAAATGGCAGTTAACCTTCCTTTTAACTTCAGTTTTGGTGGAGGGGAAGGGAGAGAGGGAGAGAAAGACACAGGGAAACTTACAGCAAAATTTTTGTTGTTTATAGCTTTCTTAGCGAAGAAAATACATGCATAAATCCTGGTGCTAAGAATATTTTAAGCATATATCTTTAATATTATTCATCCAGGGCTGAAGTAAGTCCTGATGCAGGAAATGAGTGAGTTTCACTGCTTTCTGAGCCCCTACTCGACCCAGGAATCCCAGTTGGCACCTCCTCTAGTTTCCCTCATATCATTGTCATGGTAGGGAATAAGTCTCATGAGATCTGATGGTTTTATAAGGAGTTTCCCCTTTTATGTGGCTCTCTCTCTTTGCCAGCCACAATATTAGACATCCCTTTGTTCTCCTTTGCTCTTCTGCCATGATTGTGAGGCCACCCAAGCCATGTGGAACTTTTATTTATAAATTACCCAGTCTCGGGTATGTCTTTATCAGCAACGTGAATATGGACTAACACAAAAGCCCAAATTACATGATGAAACCATGCGTAGGTGCACTGGATGCCAATGCCAGCCAAGGTCCCAGTCAATGGCCAGCATTAGTCACCAAATATCTGAGTGAAGATATCTTCAGATGATTCCAGTGCCCAGCAGCCAAATCACCCCTTAGCTGTCAAGTCTTCCCTGCTATGACTCTATCTATTAAGAAACAGAGACAAACTATCCCTGCTGGGCTCTGTATAAGTGTGTGATCCAGGAATTTATGAACATAATAAAATAGTGTCATTAAACTCCTGAACTGGCATAACCAGATATGCAGCAATAGTAACCTGAATAGGCATCAATTTGAAGATAGCTTGATTTTCTTCACACTATTCAGGAAGCTTTATCTAGTCAATACTGAATTGCCCAACATGGAGACTTATCTTTAGAAAAAGCAAGGAAGAATTTGTGGGGAAAATCATAATTTTTAGATGTTTTGCATTTATTATTTAAAATTGTACTTTTTTAGTTTTATATGGTACAGTATGAGAGGAAGCATTAGTATTTCAACTTTAGTACCTCTAAAGACCTTAATCCAATTGAGAGTATATGAGGTATGAACCCCAAAAATCTGAGACAGGTCTCAGTCAATTTAGGGAGTTTATATTGCCAAAGTTAAGTTTGCACGCCCATGACACAGCCTCAGGAGGTCCAAATGACATGTACCTAAGGTGGTCAGAGCACAGCTTGGTTTTATTCCTTTTACAGAGACATGAGACATCAATCAACATATGTAACATGAACATTGGTTCTATTCTGAAAGGTGGAACATCTAGAAGCAAAGGCAGGATAACTGGAAGTGGGAGGGGGCTCCCAGGTCATAGGTAGATAAGTGACAAAAGGTTGCATTCTTTTGAGTTTCTGATTAGCCTTTCCAAAGGAGGCAATCAAATATGCATTTATCTCAGTGAGCAGAGGGTTGATGTTGAACAGAATGGGAGGGGCAAGTTTGCCTTAAGCAGTTCCCAGCTTGACTTTGCCCTTTAGCTTAGTGATTTGAGGTCCCCAATACTTATTTTCCTTTTATAGAGGTAAGATGACAATATCTAGAGTAAATGTGTTGCATGTACAGGCAGTGGATGAACATGGAGTTGGGGATTTGAGCAAATGAATGACTGAAGTGATTGACATGGGAATCTAGGCTGAACAATGATCTACTGACTTGGTCCAATGTGGTAGTTACTAGGTGGTGATAATGAGGATGGGTGGAAGACAGAAGACTTAGAGATCACAGTCCTCAAGGGCACAGTATTTCCAAAAGAGTAAAATAACAATAGCCTGGAAATAGCACTATGCTGTTAGGAAAAGGCAGCTCCACTTCCTTAGCCTGGTTTTCCTGGGGTGTCAAAGAAATGAGCAGCATCTGTTTGAATTAGATCCAATAGAAATAGTGTCCTTACAAGACAGCAAATTTTCAGTAAAGGACAAGAAGTAGCATCAGTAGTTAACATGGGGTCCAGAGGATACAATGGAAAGTTTGGAAAATAAGAGAATAGTGAGAGTTTGAGCCAAAGGAGAAGCAGCTTGAATATTATGGTGATAAGAATGTATCACACAAGAAAATCAGTTACAATATGGTGAGTTCAGTAGACAGTTGCCAAAATAATCAACATCAGCAAATCAGTGGTGAGTGGTGATGACTGAGGACTTCCAGGAAGAGAAAGTCATGGTCTGGATTACTGGTAGTTGCAAGAAGTTCTAGAATAAGAATGGAAACACCACAAGGTAAATGTAGTGCCAGGGCTCTGACTGCATGTGAGAATAACATTTGCCTTTGTTGAAAGGTGAGAATTTAGGCTTCTTAAATAAATCTTCATTACTAATTATATCTTTTATTAATAAAAGATGGCTATCTTTGTCTTGAGAACTTTTGCTTTGAATCCTGTTATTAATATCATCATCCTTCTCATCTATTGCTAGATTTGAAATAATAATGCAAAATTTTTATATTTCATGTTCCTAAAAGATTAATATTGGCATGTCTCATATAAATAAAAAATAACTTTAATCCAACTAGAGAGTCTTTTATTTTAAGATTAATATCATTTTCATTTACCTTTTGAAATAAAATACTTAGTTTTCATTTATGCCATCTTGTTCTCTCTTGCGTATCTGTTTACACATTCTTACTATTTTCTTAGTGATTTTCTCCTTGTTGTCTCCTCTGATGCTTTGGAAGATACACATCTTGTCTTACAACTATCAAAATTTGATTTAAATATATCTAAAAGTAAAATCTAAATAATAATTCTTATAAAATAAGTTAATATATGAAAAGAACATAGAACAATGACTATCAAATAGCATTACATATAAATACTAAATAAATATTTTTCATTTTTTACAAAAAAATTGTATGGTTTTTATTTTCTTGAATTTTGATTTTTTTTTTCTTTCTAATATTTATTTTAGGTACAAGGGGTACATGTGCAGGTTTGTTACATGGGTAAATTGCATATTGCAAGAGTTTGCTATACAGATAATTCTGTCACTCAGGTAATCAGCATACTACCTAATAGGTAGTTTTTTAGTCCTCACTCTGCCACTACTCCCTCAAGTAGGCTCCAGTGTCTATTTTTCCCTTCTTTGTGTCCATGTGTACTCGATGTTTAGTTCCCACTTACAAGTGAGAACATGTGGTATTTAGTTTTCTGTTCCCGCATTAATTCATTTAGCATAATCGTCTCTAGCTCCATCCATGTTTCTGCAAAGGACATGATTTTGTCTTTTTCATAGCTGTATAGTATTCCGTGATGTATATATACCACATTTTATTTATCCAGTCCACCCATGATGGGCATCTAGGTAGATTCTGTGTCTTTGCTATTGTGAATAGTGCAGTGATGAACATACAAGTGCAAGTGTTTTTATGGTATAATAATTTATATTTCTTTGGGTATATACTCAGCAACGGAATTGTTGGGTCAAATGGTAGTTCTGTTTTAAGTTCTTAGAGATATCTTCAAAGAGCTTTTCACAGTGGCTGAACTAACTTACATTTCCATTAGTGGTGAACAAGCATTACCTTTTCTCTGCAACCACACTGGCATCTTTTTTTTTTTTTTTTTTTTTGACTTTTTGTTAATAGCCATTCTGACTGGTGTGAGATGATATCTCATTGTGGTTTTGATTTGCATTTTCTTAATGATTAGTGATATTGAACATTATTTTTATATGTTCATTGGCTTCATGCATGTCTTCTTTTGAGAAGTATGTGTTCGTGTCTTTTGCCCATTTTTTAATGGGCTTGTTTGTTGTTTACTGATTTTGTTAATTAAATTCCCTATAGATTTTGCATATTACTGGGATTCTGGATCTTTGTTGAATGCATCATTTGCAAATATTTTCTCCCATTCTGTAGGTTGTCTATTTACTCTGATACCTTCTTTTGCTGTGCAGAAACCCTTTAGTTTAATTAGGTCCCATTTGTCAATTTTTATTTTTGTTGCAATTGCTTTTGGAGTCTTCATCATGAAATCTTTGCCAGGGCCTATGACCAGAATGGTATTTTGTAGGTTTTCTTCTATGGCTTTTATAGTTTAGGTCTTACATTCAAGTCTTTAATCCATCTTGAGTTGATTTTTGTATACGGTGAAAGGAAGGGGTCCAGTGTAAATCTTTTGTGTATGGCTAGCCAGTTATCTCAGCACCATTTATTGAATAGGCAGTACTTTTCCTGTTGCTTGCTATTGTTGGCTTTGTTGATGATCAGATAGTTGCAGGTGTGTGACTGACTTTTGGGTTCTCTAATTTGTTCCATTGTTCTACGTGTCTGTTTTTGCACTAGTACCATGCTCTTTTGGTTATTGTAGCCTTATAGTATAGTTTAGGGTTGGTTTGCTCTTGTTTTTCTAGTTCCTCTAGGTATGATGTTAGGTTTGAGATTTTTCTGACTTTTTGATATGGGCATTTAACACTATAAACATTCCTCTTAACACTGCTTTAGCCATGTCCCAGAGATTCTGGTATTTTGTATCTTTGTTTTCATAATTTTAAAATATTTCTGGATTCCTGCCTTAATTTCATTGTTTACCCAAATGTCATGCAGGATGAGATTGTTTAATTTACAAGTAATTGTATGGTTTTGAGAGATCATCTTGGTATTGATTTCTATTTTTATTGTACTGTATTTTGAGAATTGAGAATATAGTTGTTATGATTTCAAATTTTCTTAATTTGTTGAGAATTGCTTTAGAGCTTAGTGTGTAGTTAATTTTAGAGCATGTGACATATGCAGATGAGAATATGTATTCTGATGTTATTGGGTGAAGTTTTCTGTAGATGTCTGTTAGGTCCATTTGGTCTGGTGTCAAGTTTAGTTCCCGGATATTTTGTTAGTATGCTGCTTTGATGCTGTGTGCAATAACGTCTCCCACTATTACTGTGTGATTATGTAAGTGTCTTTGTAAGTCTCTAAGAACCTGTTTTATGAGTGTGGGTGCTGCAGTGTTGGGCATATCTACATTTAGAATTCTTAAGTCTTCTTGTTAAATTAAACCATTTATTATTATGTAATACCCTTCTTTGTTCTTTTCGGTCATTGTTGGTTTAACGCTTATTTTGTCTGAAATAAGAATAACAACTACTGCTCTTTTTTGTTTGCCCTTCGCTTAATAGATTTTTCTCCATCCCTTTACCTTGAGCCTATGGGTGTCCTTGCATGTGAGGTGGGTCTTTTGAAGGCAGCATACAATTGAGTCTTGTTTCTTTTACCAACTTGCCACTCTGTGTCTTTTAAGTATGGCATTTAGCCCATTTATATTCAAGGTTAACATTGATATTTGTGGATTTGATCCTGTCATTGTGTTGTTAGCTGGTTGTTATGTGGACCTGATTGTGTAATTGCTTTATAGTGTAAATGTTCTATGTACTTAAGTATGTTTTTGTGGTGGCCGGTTATGGTCATTCATTTCCATGTTTAGTACTCCCTTAAAGACATCTTGTAAGGAAGGTCTGGTGGTAATGAATTCCTTTTGCATATCTTTGTCTAAAAAGAATCTTATTTCTCCTTTGCTTTGGAAGCTTAGTTTGGCTGTATATAAAATTACTGGGGAGATTTTTTCTTTAAGGATGACGAATATAGG
This sequence comes from Pan paniscus, assembly GCF_029289425.2. Taxonomy (NCBI): domain Eukaryota; kingdom Metazoa; phylum Chordata; class Mammalia; order Primates; family Hominidae; genus Pan; species Pan paniscus. Next base: position 189,583,147 of record NC_085926.1, on the reverse strand, counting down.
CCCACCATCTCTTCTGGCCTGTAGGGTTTTTCTGGAAGATCTGAAGTTAGCTTGTTGGGTTTCCCTTTGTGGGTGACCTACTCCTTCTCTCTAGCTGCATTTAATATTTTTTTCTCTTGCATTGACCTTGAAGAATCTGATGACTATGGATGGTCATCTTGTATAGTGTCTTGCAGAGTTCTCTGAATTTCCTCAATTTTGAATGTCAACATCAACATCTCTAAAGAGGTTGAGAAAATTTTCATGGACAATTGTGTGACTGAGTTAATTCAAATAACGGGTCTTTGAGCTCTGAGATGCTTTCTTCAGCTTGATCTATTCTGATATTAATACTTCCAATTACGTTATGGAATTCCTATAGTAAATTTTTAGCTCTATCAGATCAGTTCAGTTTTTTCTTAAAATGGCTATTTTGTCTTTCATCACTTGAACCATTTTACTGGATGCCTTAGACACTTTGGAATGGGTTTAACTTTCTCCTGAATCTCGATGATCTTCATTGTCATCCATATTCACTGAGAATCTGTCATTTCAGCCATTTCATTCTGGCTAAGAACCATTATTGGGCAGCTGTGTAGTCATTTGGAGGTAAGGAGAGGCTCTGGCTTTTAGAGTTGTTGGAGTTCTTGTGCTGGTTATTTCTTATGTGTGTGGGCTGATGTTCCTTTAAATGTGCTGTAATTTGAGTATCCTCAGCTGGCTTCATTTCTGGATGCTTTCAGAGGGCTAAGGCTTTGTGCAGGGTCTTTATTCATGACTGAAATGCTTGTCCTTGGTTTCACAGGTGGGTATATTAGTAAAGTATTTTGGGGGTTGACATTTGGGCTGTGATCCAGCAGACGGTGCTTAAGTGTAATGGCCAGTAGATAGGCTCGTACTCAGCCATGTGGCTTCTCTGTATTTCTGATCATTTGCAGCCATGCTCCCTTTCAATGCTCTGAGTGTGTGGACTCCTCTCTCACTTGAGTGCTGGTTACAGATCTCAGCTTGGCACTCCTGAACTGGGCACTGTAGCCTAAGGGTGATCTCAGGCTTTCTGTTCCCTCTCTAACTTGAAGGACAGCAGAGCTGGGGACCTTGGCAGTGGCAATGGCAGAAGGCCTTTCATTTGTCTCTTGGGGCACCACCCCAGAGAAAGGCAGAGCTTCTGCCATTTGGAACAACCAGCTGGGGATGGGGCAGCTACACTGTGAGCCCAAGCCAAGAGGTCCTGCCTCAGAAAAAAAGGGTTGGTGTGGGTGGAGGACCAGCAGGGAAGAAAATCTGACCTCTTCTCTAGGGTGGCTATGCCATGTGGGAGGTGCAAGTAAAGCACTCGGGCTCTTTGTTCCTTCTTTAGGCTGGTGGCGGCAAGAGCAGTACTGCCCAGTACTGCTGCAGTGTCAGTGGCAAAGGAGCTATCATTTGCCTTTAAGAACTCCACCCCAGAGTGACAGAGAGCTGTTGCCAATGGGAATGTTCAACTAGGGGGAGAGTTGCTGTGCTCTGGGTCCAATGGGCATGGCGGCAAGGGCCTATCTGTTGAAGGGCAGAAGGTGGGGGCTCACAGGCAAGAGAGACTGCTCCTCTCTGTATGGTGGCTGTAGCATGCTGGAGGTGCCAGCAAAGTGATGAGGATCTTTATTCTTTTCCAAGCCCAATGGCCAGAAAGGGCGGTACCACCGCATAGGCAATGGCAGAGAGTCTGTGGGTTGTCTCCGGAATTTCCTCCGCAAAGAAGCATAGAGCCATCACTGACTGAAATGATCAGGCGGAGGCAGGGCAACTGTGCGGGGGACCCAGGTCAGGAGGCCTTGCCTAGCGAGGAAAGCAGAGTCAGGGACCCATGTGGCTAACAATTTGGTTGCTTTTCTACAAGGCAGCTGTGGTGTGCCAGAGGCCCACAGTAGTTCTTGGGCTCTCTGCTCCCTGCCTAGCCTGAGGACAGCAGAGGCATGGGCTGCAGAAGCGGCAAAAGCTGTGGGTCTGTCAGTCACCTCTGGGTGCTCCATCCTAGAGAAATGCAGAGCTGTGGCCCAAGCGCTCAGTCAGAGAAGGGGTGGCTGCACTGGGGTCCCAGGCTTGTGGGCTTTGCCTGATGGATTGTAGTGGGGGTGAGGCCAGTAGTCTGACCACTCCTCAGCACCATGGACGGGGCTTCTATTCTGGGGGCCTGCAAGAGAGCCTGGCCTCCCCTGGTGAAGCTACAACAGCTAGTGCCAGTGTGCTCAGGAGTCCAGAGCCCTTGGGCTTCATGTGAGCCTGAGTGGTGGCTCTGGTCAGGCCCCATGCAGCTCTCTGTGTTAGTTTGGAGGTCCCAGAGGGATGGATCAGGGGAGATCACCAGTTCTCAGAATTGCAAAGCTCTATGGCAAAAGCGTAGGACCCCAGGCGCTCTTGTCCACTCACCATTTCCTTGTGGTGGGGAGCCTCCCTTGCTTTCATGCCAGTCCTGAGTGGGCAGCTGTCCTGTCTCACTCTTCTCTGCTCCCCATGGGTCATGGTGCTTCCTTGATGAATACCAACCAACGTGTCTTCCTGGATAATCCAGTTGAAGAGCTAGTGTTTACTGCCCACTGTATCTCCTCTCCATGAGAGTAGCATACACCAGCTGCTTCTAGTCAGCCATCTTGGCATCTCCCTCTCCTATATATTTATATAATATATATAATAATATTTACTGTGTCTAGTCCAAGTGTGGTGGTGTTTCCAACTGATTAGTCGCAACGAGTTACAGATTTCTTTGTTCCTTCTCCACTCTCAATGCTTCACTTGATATTATATATATATATACGCACACACATATATATATTGTTCATCATATATAAAGTTCATCACATATAATGTTCATCATATATTATATATATATATAAAATGCTCATCAAGTGAAGCAGTGAGAGTGGAGAAGGAACAAAGAAATCTGTAACTGGTTGTGACTAATCAGTTGTAAACACGACTGCATTTGGAGGAGACACAGTAAATATTATTGAAATCAAATGTAAAACATTGTATTTTTAGCACTCTTTTATTTCAGCCATTAGTTGACTACAGCGTTCATTTCTCCTCTTCCCTCATTCAGTTTTAAACATTTGTTAAAATAATGTGGGATTTAAAATTCTTTGGTAAATTTTTTGTCTGTAAGCTGCACATGTGCACACCATTGTTATTAGCGATTACACCATCCCTATCTTGGGCTCTTAAATTTGCTTTGTTAGTTATTTGGAGTGCATTTTCTGGTTTGTTTAAGAAGGACATGCAATTGTCATTTTTTTCTGGTGAATACATTTTTCAGAGTCTTTCTGTTTCCTTGATTCAGAAAGAACTACTTGGCAGCATATGAAAAATCTAGGATGACAATAGTTTTCCTCAAAACTGATTATTTCTCCTAGATGTTATTAATATTGCTGAAAATCAGAGGATACGCTTATACATTTCTAATTTCATTCTTTTAAAATTATCAATGTATATAGAATTTTTATGTATTGGCATAAATAGCTTTCCCATTGTTTAACCTTCAAGATATTACTATTTTTTGATCTACATTGTCAGATCTTAGGTCAAAGAAACTACTCTTCTGCTATTGTTTTCAATTCGTTTATTTCAGACTTTCATTCAAAAATTACCAAAATCTGTGCATTAGTTTTCCAAAATAAAATTTCTACAATTGTGATCTTCTTTTTCATAATTTTAATATTGCTTTTTCAGGATATTCTGAAATCCCCAAATTTGCCCTTCATATTATTGATACATATGCCCTCAGAATAAATTTTGATTTTTTTTACCATGTCCAATACTAGCTTATTTCTTTTACTACATTTTACTTTCTTTTCAATCCCTTTCCTATGTCATCTATTTATCTTTTGTATAACATTGAGTTGCCCTTTTAGTTCAGACCATTTTTTATGTCTGTTTCTAATTCATGGAGTTATATATCCTAGTGCTATATTCTGAAAACCGCAATGAGATACCATCTTACGCCAGTTTGAATGGTGATTATTAAAGGGTCAAGAAATAACAGATGCTGGTGAAGCTGTGGAGAGATAGGAACACCTTTTTTGTTTGTTTGTTTGTTTTGAGAGGGAGTCTCCCTCTGTCGCCCAGGCTGGAGTGCAGTGGCGCAATCTCAGCTCACTGCAAGGTTCGCCTCCCGGGTTCACGCCATTCTTCTGCCTCAGCCTCCCGAGTAGCTGGGACTACAGGCACCCGCCACCATGCCTGGCTAATTTTTTGTATTTTTAGTAGAGATGGGGTTTCACCGTGTGAACGAGGATGATCTGAAACTCCTGACCTCGTGATCCACCCGCCACGGCCTCCCAAAGTGCTGGGATTACAGGTGTGAGCCACCATGCCCGGCCAGGAATGCTTTTACACTGTTGGTGGAAATGTAAATTAGCTCAACCCTTGTGGAAGACAGTGGGGCAATTCCTCAAAGACCTAGAACCAGAAATACCATTTGACCCAGCAATCCCATTACTGGGTATATACCCAAAGGAATGTAAATCATTCTATTATAAAGGTACATGCACATATATTGTAGCACTATTCACAATAGCAAAGACATGGAATCAACCCAAATGTTCATCAGTGATAGACTGGTAGACTGGATAAAGAAAATATGGTACATATACACCTTGGAATACTACGCAGTCATAAAAAGGAATTAGATCATGTCCTTTGCAGGGACATGGATGTAGTTGGAAGCCATTATCCTCAGCAAACTATTGCAGGAACAGAAAAACAAACACTGCATCTTTTCACTCTTAAATTGGAGCTGAACAATGAGAACACATGGACACAAGGAGGGGATCAACACACACTGGGGCCTGTTGTGGGGACAGGGGAAGGGAGAGCATCAGTGAAAAATAACTAATTCATGCTGGGCTTACTACCTAGGTGATGGGTTGATAGGTGCAGCAAACCACTATGGCACACGTTTATCTATGCAACAAACCTGCATATTCTGCACATGTACCCCAGAACTAAAGTAAAATAAAATAAATTTTGTTCAGCTTATAAATTATTTTCAGAGGAATTCTGTAATTGTGAATCTTCATTTTTCTTGTTCTGTAGTTTTTAATTGGCCCCTTTAAAAAAATCTTTATGTATCCTCAGATAATATGGAATCTGTACAGATGTTCTATTTTTAAACAAATGGGGTAGTGGATTGCTTTTGTCTCATTCTCGATCTATTGATACGGCTGCTAAATGCAATTTACAGATCTCCAATGGAGAACAGATTAAAATGTACACCTCCAAGTTTCCATCAGCCTTCTATCCAGGTTATGTCTGCTCTTCGGTAGTACCATCTTCCTCTTGTCTTCACAGAATGACTTTCTAGTACTCTGGAACAGCCCTAATTCCTAGTGGCTATTCCTGCCAGGGCTCTTTCTGTTTCTGCCTTTCCCTATAGTGCTTCTTCAATACCCAATAAATATTCCACAAATATATAATTTAATTGTCTACTGTGTGCCAAGTATTCCGCTTGGTGCCAACATATAGTGGTGATCAAAATAAATACAGAGTACGTCATGTCCATAACCCCATAAAGAATATTGATCAAAGGGGGATGCAATCAAATAACTACATATAGAAACATAAACACAACTAATAAGGCTCTGATGAATGCCATGTAATCATTAATTCATTTAGTCAATGAATATTCACTAAATGCCTTCTTAAAGATAACCACTATTCCGGGTTTCGTGGCTAGATTACTGAAGAAACACAAATTTCCTGCTCCCATTATGAGTGTTTTCTTTTTAGACTAGCTCATTGTTAAGATAAAACATAAAAAGTTATCTGATCTACTTTAGTCCTTAGCAAAGCCTTCTCTAAGGATATGACTTTTGTACCTAGATGTGAAGAATGAAATCAGTCAAACCATCAATCTGTTAAAAGTGAGTAGGGTAAAAGGAAGAATATTCCAGGCAGGAAAACAACAAATGCAAAGGTCCTGAGGAAGGTTGGAGCAGAAAGCTATGTAGCAATATTTTTTTTATTCTGAGTTGAAATATCTATTAATTATTTTGTCTCAGATTAAATAATTAGTTTCCTATCAACCTTTGTTTTCAGTATTATAAAAAGTTATTTATAAATTTTTCAGTAAAAAATTGAGCAAAATCTATTAAGGTTCTTCTAGCCAGATGACATTTTAAGCCACAGATACTAAGCCCCTTTGTTATAGCAATTTTAGTTTCTTCACACTGTTTCTTATCTCATGTGGTTCTCTCTTTATTTCTGCCTCTCAGCCAGCTGCCTTTTCATCTCAGTGTGTTTTCTCAAATTGTTGTTTTATCTCATCTTTGAACTCATTTCATAGATTCTATGTTTATTGAATTATATTGGCAGCAAAAACCAGAAGCTGTGTTAAATTGATTTGTTTCCTAATGTAAATCTAAAAATAAATCTTCTTCTTCTATCTCCCTTTAGTATTACATGTCTCATTCTTTCAGATTGCAGAATTTTTTCATAAATGCCTATCAGTTGTACCAGTTCAATCAATCTCTAACTATTTAGAAAAACAAATAATTCAACCTGGAATTGAATTATTGAGGACCAGAGAATCTGATTCTCTTGGAATCTGAGTTTTAGTCTAGCCCTAGATCCCATACCATGAGCTAAAGTAAAACAAGCAAACAAGGGGATCCACATACCCCTCTGTTGAAATTGATACACACACATACACACACACACATATACACACAAACACACACAGAAAAGATTTTATTTATGTATATCTGTCAAGTGGTTACAACAACTCTAGGCACTTAAAATTTCACTTCATTTGATGTTGCATGTATAAGCCACATCAAACCATTTTTAACAAAAACAAAACAACAAATAGTATGTATAAACGCAGATAACAAAGTATGTGCGCATAATGTATCTATATGGGAACAAGTTTCATTCTTGTCCATCTACCAAACCTAGAAAGATAATTTTCAAGTCATCCAAATACTATGATCAACTCTCAAAAAGTAGGTATTAAGATGAGTAATCTTATTTCCCAGGTACCTCAAATACCAAATCTTTTTTTTTTTTTTTTTTTTTTTTTTTTTTTTTTTTTTTTTTGAGATGGAGTCCTGCTCTGTCCCCCAGGCTGGGGGTGCAGTGGCGTGATCTCGGCTCACTGCAAGCTCTGCCTCCCGGGTTCACGCCATTCTCCTGCCTCAGCCTCCCGAGTAGCTGGGACTACAGGCGCCCACAACCACGACCAGCTAATTTTTTTTTTTTTTTGTATTTTTAGTAGAGACGGGGTTTCACCGTGTTAGCCAGGATGGTCTCAATCGCCTGACTTCATGATCCGCCCGCCTAGGCCTCCCAAAGTGCTGGGATTACAGGCGTGAGCCACAGCGCCTGGCCACCAAATCTTGAATACCAAAATATAACCTTCTAGTCACTGAAAAGTTAATTTCCCACATATATTTGGCTTCTCTCAATTTCAAATAATTGTGATTAATGTGAATCAATTTCCAAAAATTGATAGCTTTTGATGCAGCCCATAGACAAACTATCTGCACTTGTAAAATTAAAAGTAAAACTCTGGGCCATCATGACCTCAGAGAAGAATTGCTCCTGAGAGGAAAACCAGACTTGTTCTCCTTATCATTCTTTTAGCTATAATACCTCTAATCAGAGCCAGCTTAAGCATTGCTAAAATCTGCAGCATTACTAAAATCTGCAGCTCCCGACACATTGACAACCCTTTAACTCCCAAATATCTTTCTCTTTAAAATCACCATGGTGCTCAAAATGCCACTTTTCAAAACTAATTGATTTTTCTCCCAAGAAATCTCCATTAAAAAAAAGAATAGATCTGGGAACTATGTTCCTACTTTAAACCAATCTCAGTTAATAACGGGAGCACATGCACTCAGTAATTCCAATGAGTAATAAGATGCTTAACTCAAAATAATCGTCACTTATCATAGAGTTTTAGGAATGGTGTAGTAATATTTTAATATATGTCTAAAAATGTTTGTTGAATGAATTTTAGGAGAAGCAGTACTTTGGTTCCAGGCCAAAGATATTCAGGCAGAAGGAAAAGAATCAATAATTCTCACACATAAGCAGCTTTTGTTCAAGTAGATAAAATAGATGAATTTCTAAATAATCATATTAAGATAGTAAAAACTTATTTTAATAAATTATATTCTGGTGGTTCCTACCTTTAGATATTGAACATTAATGTATAGGTGATAAACAAGCCCTGTTTTCAGTCATGGAAGAAGTAATATTAGGAAGGGATCTGATTTCTTATAATTGAATTATGTTCCCATGAAAGTTAAAAGTATACTATTTACAGATGCCTGTAAAGTTTTATATTACATTTTTCACTGTCATATTCCATTCGATGTATCTTTTATGTCAATGACATTCCACTCTACAATGTAATAAAATTGCTATGAAAACATTAAGTAATCACATTTATCTATTTTATGACTAAATATACTATAAATTAGATTTCATTAAAATTCTACCTTTTAGGTCCTTCAAAATATGAATATTTTGTTGCTATAAGAATGATTAATTTGGTTTGGGTGTTTATAAGAATATTCTTATGCACAAATAAAAGACTTCAGGTTTATATTCATTGCATTCTTTCCTTTAAACATTTACAAAAATATAAACTTGGCTTTACAAATCTTTTAATTAATAGAAGTCTAAATTTAAAACTGTATACTTTTCATTTTCGTAATCGAAATATTGAGAACAAAAAAATGTGGTATCTTGTTCTATTTCACAAAGTTTGCATTAAAAAGGGAAAATATAAGAATGCAGCATCTTATTTTGTTTAATGAGCACATGATATGTTCAATGAACTCTGCTGATATTCTAAGTCACAAAACTGGGAGTAAGGGACTAAAAGAAAGATGAGGGGATTTCATCAGAGGAAAGAATCTCTCTTCATCACAGCTGTCAGCCTAGGTGATCTTTTGAATTCTATTTAGTAATTCCCTTCTGAAACACCATCACTCCAAATCACTTCCGTAATATTTCTCACCAAGCTGTTTCGCCTTGACGAGATTCTCCTGCAGTGTGAAGGCGTCTTGCTGCTACACTACCTGGGGCTGCCACTTCTTTGTCATACTTCAAAGCTGCAGTGAGGAGGGTTTGCTTGGATGACTGCCCAGGAAACCAAATAGGAATTATGCTTTTTTCTCTCTGAATCACATTTCTGCTTGACCCTTAAAGTTGGGCTGTTTTGTGGGTGGGGTAAATACAAAGTCTAAATTTCTAATTACTTGCACAGATACATAAGAGATTTTAGTCTTTAGTACATCATCAATAAGATGTAAAAAGTAGCTTTCCTATTAGATTCCGTAGGCAATAACTACTGGATTACTGCTCAGTTTCCTGAAACTTAATAAGTAATCAATATGGCCAACACTTTCATCACTGCTTATCTGCCACTAACGACTATACAATATTAATATTTTCTCATTTTAATAAAATACTCATTTTACTTGGTACTATTATCTTGATTGGGCTTGCTTATCACAATCAGCTTTGGAAAACCAAAACAATTAGCCGTAATCCAATAGAATAAACACAGAGGGACACTTTATTAGAGCATATAGATGCTTACAGTTAGGACAGAATGGCTAGTTACACAAATGAACAAGCAAAACAATAAACTGCATACTGAAATGCTAAAATTATACATTACTGATACATATTGCCCTTACGCTAAACATATGTACAACCACCATTACTGGTAGTTAAGAATGAATGCTTAATGTGTCTGTGTGTGTACATGTCAGTATTTCTATACTCCCTAACACTTAACTCTGCCTAGCATTACATCTTGCATGATCCAGTGTTTCAGCTCATTACTTTCGTAGGCAGAGGAAGACATGGAGCTTAAACATTTTCACAAAGAACATCATCAGATGAAATTTTTCAATGATGGCAAAATAACCTAAGGAAGAAAAATAGGACTGGGTTAACTTATTATTATTTTTATTAGCAGTGTGTAAGAAAAGCAGGGAAAATCTTTGTATGGGTTATTAATACACAAGGTACACCAACGGTGAACTTTTGATGGAACAAATAAATATTGTATTTTCAGTTTCATAATCACTTCAAATAGAAAATGCTTCTGGCTATAAAGGTCTGCTCAGCTCTGACAGCTCCAGTCCTTCTTAGTAGATATTACTTTCTCTATCATAAGACCTAGAACATTAGCTTCATAAAAAAGAGTAGTGTCCACCAGCCTGACTGGGGATTTATCCACGCTGCCTTGTTGCGCTCTACCTTGTTAGGAATCCGTTAGTCTTCCATTAAAAACGAAAAGTCTGTGAAAGTTGACCCAGCTGTCTTAGCAGTAGAGGTACCAGAAATCTTTTGATGAATGTCACTCATTTAATGGATCCATAACCCTAAAAGTTTGGTGATTCTCTCCCATTAAATTTGAACTGGAACCAAGATCTCCCCAACTAATACTATTTCATTTATACCTTGCAGCACTGTCCAGAAAAAATTTTTGAGTTGGGAATAGAGATCTAACACATTGTGATTCTGATAACCATACATTTAAAATCTTAAATCCTGGGAGATTCTAAGAGACAGGAGTGCTATGATATGGTGAAATGAACAGGGAAATAAGATCCAACCAAAAGTCTCAGCTTCTCCACTTCTTTATGGCAGATCATTTTATCATTTTCTAAATTTGTTTCCTCACCTATATAATAGAAATAAAAATCTGTGTTTTACAATCCTCCAGGATTGTTGAAAGGAGTAAATAAAGTAATCACATAAAGACATTTTGCACATCTATGAAACACTGTCTAAGTATGATGAACTGTTGCCTTGCAGGAAACACTACAAACTATTAGTGGCTGTTTTATTAGCAGATTTTTTTCTCTGCATAAAAATAAATCATCTTCATTAAAAAAAAAAAAAAAAAAAGGAAGGGTCAGAGCAATGGCTTACGCCAGTAATCCCAGCACTTTGGGAGGCGGGCGGATCACGAGGTCAGGAGATCGAGACCATCTTGGCTAACATGGTGAAACCCTGTCTCCACCAAAAATACAAAAAATTAGCCGGGCGTGGTGGCGGGCGCCTGTAGTCCCAGCTACTTGGGAGGCTGAGGCAGGAGAATGGCGTGAACCCGGGAGGCGGAGCTTGCAGTGAGCTGAGATAGCGCCACGGCACTCCAGCCTGGGCGACAGAGTGAGAAAACAAAAGGAAAAAACTACTTATTGTAAATAAACTTGATTCACCACCATCCTTTCAAATTCATGATGCTCAAGGGTAATTGTAAAATGATAATACTCTGTTTATCTGCATTAATGTTCTTTTCATTCTGCTGTGCTACAGTGCCTGTTAATACGGTTGATGTATCAATTAACTTTCAGCCCAAGGCTTATTTTTTTGAAAATATTATTAAAAAGAAAAGATCCTTTTTCAAGCTTAATCATGAGGAAATGTCTAATGATTCAGTACAGCCATTATAAAGTGACAGCCATGTGAAGATCTGGACCATTAGAAGTAACAGCACAAAGAAAGTCCCCAAGGGCATATAATTTATGTCTTTAATTAAAATAAATTTCTAAAGAACTAGAAAAATAGTTCTCCTATTTTTCGTGAAAAAATCCTGATGTTTCTGTTATCTCATGAGATAAAATGTATTATCTATAAAATAACTAATATCTGTATTTTAACAGGATTTGTTTCCATGAATAATTTTTAAGTATCTCATCCTTTACTGAAATATAGACTATGGTATTCTGATATTCAATTTCTGAAGAAAATGAACACTTTCTTTTTTTTTTTTTTTGAGACGGATTCTCATTTTGTCCCCAGGCTGGAGTGCAATGGCGCAATATCAGCTAACTATAACCTCCACCTCCCAGTTCAAGTGATTCTCCTGCCTCAGCTTCCCAAGTAGCTGGGACTACAGGTGTGTGCCACAATGCCCAGCTAATTTTTTTTTTTTTTGTATTTTTTTAGTAGAGACAGGATTTCTTTGTGTTGACCAGGAGGGTCTCGATCTCCTGACCTCGTGATCTGCCTGCCTCGGCCTCCCAAAGTGCTGGGATTACAGGCTCAAACCACCACACCTGGCCGAAAATGAAGACTTTCTAAGGAAAAAGGGGAATCAGGGAAAATGAGCCTTGTGAACAGTAGCAGAGCTGATTCTTATCCTGACATACCACCAGCTTGCTATGGGACCTTGAGAAGTCCCTTATTTCTGGGTATTAGTTGCCTCATTTGTAAAATGGGCATCTTAAAATGCATAATTCTAAGTTAAATGAGTTCTAAAGCGAGTTAAAGTTCTAAGTTCTACTTCACGTCTTTTATGATTCTAAAGTATTTGTGGAAAAGTATGCAAAAAACAAAATTATTCTGCATATATTGTATGAAGTGCAGAAGAAACACTTTTTTCTTCCTCTTTTAGACAACTATCCTGTGGTTTCAGTGGTTTCTTTTCAACTGTCAGCATTTAAGTATGAAGATTAATAGTTGCATTATTTTTATGTGTAAGAGCTAATAGCCTCTTAATTGTTTTTAATGGAACATTTTAGAAGCGCTCTATGTTTTCTACATTGTAGTATATATTTCACCATAAGACCTCTGATTTAACACAGTGCAGTGTCAGCCAGAAAAAAAGAGATTACTTTTAAAATATTGAACTATTTAAATCAAGCAAATGTGTAATTATTTCACCATGTATTAGGTTGGTACAAACGTAGTTCCAAAAACTGCAAGTAGGTTTGCACCAGCCTAACAACTTTGACTTAACTGTGGATAACATTCAGACTGCAGTTGATAGACTTGTGTTCTTCCCAAAGGGACAGTTTCATACCAGGACTGGGTAAGACTTTTCTAAGTAGGTAGGCCAAAATACTGCTACCTTATTTTTAGTGAATAGCCTGTAATGTGGAAAGAAAGGCACTAAAATCTACTGAAAATTCAAGATGATCAGAGAAGATTGGCAAAAATGTCATTTATTTTATGCATTTCTAAACATAAGTAGCCTCTCTGAATGAGCCACAGCATCAGTAAGGGCCAGAAAGCATAATAGAGAGACCTGGGAAAGCTTTAGTTAACCATAATGAGGATTGTGTTGGGAATAGAATAGAACTGAAAATTAGGTTGCCTCATTTCCATCCCTTTTTCATTTATGCAAAGAGTTGTATGGAAAATCACCTCCTTTATTAAAGTTGTTTTCTCAACTGGTAAGAAAAATATTGACTTCCTTCCTACATCTTATCCCATAGCCTTACCACCAGAATCTACTCTCCAGCAAGCATTTAGCATCTCAGGAAACAACACAACCATGTACAATTACCAGGCACCACAAGGCCCTATGTCCTGTGACCCTCTATCACCTCCTTGCTATCCACCTGCCTATGCCGTGCATTTGTTATTCCAACCTCAGCAACAGCATTTCCATTTCTTGAACATCCCATTCTGACTCTAATCTCAAAGCTTTATCGCTTGTTCTTTTTGCTTAGAACACTCTTCCCTAGTAGAAAACATCACTGCCATCTTCTTCTTATTTTGGTTTTAATTCAAATATCCCTTTTTAAAATTTTATTTATTTATTTATTTATTTATTTATTTATTTATTTGAGACGGAGTCTCGCTCTGCCGCCCAGGCTGGAGTGCAGTGGCGCGATCTCAGCTCACTGCAAGCTCCGCCTCCCGGGTTCTCGCCATTCTCCTGCCTCAGTCTCCCAAGTAGCTGGGACTACGAGCGCCCACCACCACGCACGGCTTACTTTTTGTATTTTTAGTAGAGACAGGGTTTCACCATGTTAGCCAGGAAGGTCTCGATCTCCTGACCTCGTGATCTGCCCGCCTCGGCCTCCCAAAGTGCTGGGATTACAGGCGTGAGCCACCGCGCCCGTTCTCAAATATCTCTTATTAAAGAAGCTTTTTTAGCCTAATTTAGCTACTTCTTCAGGATTAAAAGTTACATGCAATTATTTATTTTAAAAATCTATCTAATATCCTTCTGCACTCAAAAAGTATAAACCCCACAGGAACCAGAACTTTCCCTATCTTGTTCACTAGCGGATCTCAATATCAAAGAACACTGCCCAACACACAGTAGAAAATCAATTAATATTTTTGATTGACTAAGGAAGATGAGCTGAGTAACCTGTAAGGTTTTATCTGGATCTGATATTTTGTAAATGCTTGATATTTATGTAAAAAGGGGAAATCATGTAAATGGCAATGCTTTTTCTACACATATCCACTCCTTGAGGCGTCATTCAGGTCTCCAATTCTATAATTGTGAAAACTTGCAACTGTTCCTTGGTTGTCTTTTTTTTTTTTTTTTTTTTTTTTTTTTTTTTTTTTTTTTTTTTTTTTTTTTAGACATAGTCTCGCTCTGTCGCCCAGGCTGGAGTACAGTGGCGCGATCTCGGCTCACTGCAACCTCTGCCTCCTGGATTCAAACCGATTCTCCTGCCTCAGCCTCCCAAGTAGCTGGGACTACAGGCACCTGCCACATGCCCGGCTAATTTTTTGTATTTTTAGTAGAGACAGGGTTTCACCATGTTAGCCGGGATGGTCTCGATCTCCTGACCTCGTGATCCGCCTGCCTCGGCCTCCCAAAATGCTGGGATTACAGGCATGAGCCACCGCGCCCGGCTGGTTGTCTTTTTTACTTTCATCATGCTTATTCCATTTTATTGCTGTTTTAATAATGAATCCAACAAATACTGTAGTAGAAATTGCAGGAATACCAAGAGGAAGAAAGACCATAAAAAAGATAAAATGAGGATGGGAATCACTTCCTTTCTGAAGAAGGGAAGGACATCAGAAAAGAAAGTAGAATTCCAGACCACAATAAGGTAGCAGCCACTGGTGAAAGGACTTAAGTGAGTTGATATAATTCTATTAAGCCTACAATTGCTATGCCTTGGAAGACCAGAGGAAACTAAGTATGGCTGCTAGCTTTCACAAGGTAAAACTGAATCCAAAACAGTCCAGGGAAGCTAAAAGGCAGAAGTAAAATTGACTATTTGACTGGAATAGAGCTTCAGGATGCATTCTATCTCCCTCCAAGTCACATCTCAAAACACAGTGTGCTGAAGAAAATATATAAATCCTAAGCCATGATTCTAGTGCATCTCAGAATGTTATATGCCATACAGGAAAAATAAATAAAATGATTTAGGTGAATAGGTTCACAGCCAAAGTTTACCCTGGATCATCACTCTCCACATGCAAACTACCTAATTAAAATTGATGTTTGTGACTATCCTGTTCATCAAAGGATTATATCATTAAGTGAACACATTCAGAAGTTTAGAAAAAGGGGACAACACTGCCTGGCAACATCTCAGGGAACAGTTTCCTGGAAGGAATTATGAAATACGACAGCACTTAGTAAGCTACCTCGTTAAAGAAATCTTAAAGAGAATGCAAGTCACAAGGCTGCCAGCAGATCCACAGACAGATCATCAAACACTAATCATAGAGGGTTTTCCTGAGAAAAGAACAAAATAACAGTTTACTGAGGAGTGAAAAGAAATGTGGGTCACATCTTATCCTTTAGGCTTACGGTTCCGTTTTAAGCTTGAGAGCTTTCATGTTCCCACTCACTGTCAAAATGTTCTATGCTTTGTATAGAAACATCTTTGTCATCCAGAAGCTTATATCTTTATAACCCATTAGAGGTCCAGAAACAATTACAATGCTGAATGCTTATATATTTCTCATATGAACTAGCAGTTTCTGAGAGGTAACTATGTACAGATACTCTTTTAAGTAATATACACATATTAACCTATTTAATTCTTTAAAAAAAACTCTTCTATGTAGGAATATTATTTTTCCCACATTGTGGATGAGAACACTTAAGCTCAAAATGTGAATTACCTTTTCTTTACAAAGCTCTCTAAGGCTTTCCACTTAACTCTTTAACACTTGTCAGCGTTTCTAGCTCATTTTTATACAAGAATATGACAATATTTTCCCATAATCCTTACAATATTCCTATGAGGGAACCAAAGTGGGTTTGATGCAGGACAGGTAAGACCCAAGACTGGGGCTTAGTCTGGGAGAGTTCTTGGATTCACCCAGGAAAGAATTCAAGGGCAAGCAGTGGTGTTAGTCAGCAACTTTTATTGAAGTAGCAGGGCTCAGCAGCAGCAGAGGTATCGTTCCTTGTGAAGTAGGACTACCCCATAAGCAGTGTGCCCAAAGTAGCAGCTCATGGGCGGTTCTGCACTCATATTTATACCCACTTTTAATTACATACAAATTAAGGGGTGGATTATGCAAAACTTTCTAGAAAAAGGGTGGTAACTTCTGGGTTGTTGCCAGGGAAAGGGACAGCAACTTCCAGATGTTGCCATGTCAATGGTAAACTGCTATGGCACTGACGGGTGTGTCTTATGGAAAGGTGCTTTCGCCTCTTTCCCGTTTCAGCTAGTCTTCACTGTGGTTCAGTGTCTGAGCCTCACCTCTGGAATTGAGTCCCATCTCTTACCTTGGGTGTATTCCCATTTCACAGCTGAGAAAATAAATTCATAGACTGGAGAACAATATTTCTCCCTCCTCCCCCAGGCATAGTTACTGGTATAGCTAGAAATCATAAGTTTTAACTGAATAGTTTAAATTTTCTTTTTTCACTACATTCAGTTATAACATCTAGAAACCTGCTTTTCCTATTAAGAAAGTCAGCTAGGTCAATGTCATGGAATTCAGTGAGGAAAACTAATAGAGTGTGATTGTAAAATCCCAGAGAATTGCTGAACGATGCAGTCTGCAGTGCTTTCCCTTCCTGGCATGCATTATAGAAATAAATAAATCAGAGAGGCATCCTGTGTTTGCGGAGGGGAGAGAGAGAGAGGCAGAAGTGGTGATCCATTATGCATTGTTTCCCAGAGTGGGACACGGATGAGCCAGCAGTGCCAGAGCCGGAACGTAAATATTCATGAGGATGTGGGTGGCTACCCAGAATAGGTCGCACTCCAGGGAAAGCCATCCCACATCTTCTTGTCACAAGATGCGCTATGCAGTCACAGAGAATATAACACCCTCCGAAGGGGAAAACCCTGGGTCCTCTTAGAACAGTCTTTGGTCGCTTCTACTCAGGAATAGTAGCAAAGTCTGGGAGAGATGGTCTGATGGAATCTGCAAAGAAATTTCCTTTGCAGAAAGCTGGAGAGATGGTGGAATTAGTGTTTCACACGGGCTTTATGCCTATGATTCTCATCATTTGCTTTGCCTCTAGATCTGCTACGGCTCTTGCAAAACAGCTTCAGTAATAGAGCCAATGTTCATGACAGTTTCTCAACCATAACAGTAGAAAATACATTCTGTGATTATTGTGATCTTATTATTTTAAAAAAGAAATTACATCTCTAAAATAATGCACTTGGGTCCAAATAACAATATTTATGATTTCATGAGAAAAAAAACATAATTATTTTATAGGAACTCAGAGAATTCCAATTTTCTCAAATAAGGTTGAGTGAGCTTAAATAAACACATATTCTAAGACATGCGAGTAAGGAAGAAGATTACAAAATAATCCTGTAATATACTATTAATAGCTGTCCAAAGGCATATTAAATGTCTTACATTTGTTTTTACATTTGCTGTGTACAACAAACAGTTTTAAAATCATTTAAATCTAAACGAAAGAAAGAGAAAGAGAAAAGGCCATAGAGAGAAAAAAAGAGAGGGAGAGAGAAATAGGCAGAGGGAAGGGAAGGGAGAGAAGAAAATACAATTTTTTTCACCAAACAATACTACTATTATTATGTGTAATGCATGCTGATATTTTCTATTCTATTCCATTTTGTTCTATTTGATTCTATTTCCTAAAATATGATTCATGACACCTTAAATTGACCACATGACCCACCATTCAGTACCTTTACATCTCAGTAAAGAGATGTGAAAAACTCTCTCAACTAAAATGATTAAATTGCTGAATCACATATTAAACATATGTGTATATTTCTTTATGTGATATATATTCCTGGAAAAGTAGCAAGTGCCAAAGTTTGCCTCCACTTTAAATACCTCTGTGTAACTATGGAGAATTGAGATTTTATTTATGCAACTTTTCGGTGTGTGGATATCAGGAAATAAAGCTATGTGCCAGAAAAGGGTATCATGTAATAGGAAATGCCCACAATTAGATAAGACCCCAAGAAGTTATAAGCAAAATGTAGTGGTGACTGAGAACTAAGCAATGGAGCTCAGTAAAGCAAAGCAAGACATATTCATCAGTTACTAGAACAAAAGAATCTTCCTTCAAAAGTCAGAATCATAGACAATCCTCAATCAGTATTCCAGTCTGAATTTGGGTACTAACATAGATAAATAAGCCTCTAAAAGATGATTTAAAGTGTTTTAGGTTTTTAATTACTCTCTCCTCACAAGCAACCGGCAAATGCAACTGTAATTCTTAACTTCAATCTATGACTCAAATCATTTCCACAGAAAAAATTCCTAGGTAAATAAACAGCTCAAGAGTCAAGAATTACAAAATATAATACAAAGAAACAAGCCACTATAGGTGAAAACAGAAAAACAAACAAACAAATAATACACAGTTGAAATAAACCCAAAAGATCCTAAAATACCGACTTTTCTTTTTTCACATAACATGGAAGACAGAATTAGCTAACTAAAAGTTATATCCAAAGAGACGGGATCCAGAATGCGGCCAAAAAGTAAAAAATTGCATAGAAATTATGATAAATTAAGAGCTATGGAGGTTAGAGTAAGGGAATCTAATGAATATAATCAGAATTTCAGAAAAAAAGATGAATGAAAGAATGGGAAAGAGACAAAATTGAAAGAATTAATGGCTGATTATTTTCCACTGATGAAAAACACCGATAGATCCAAGAACCCCAAGAAAGATATATAAAATGAAACCACACCTAAACACAGCAAAGTAAAATTATACATACATAAAAATATATACATACACATAATGGCAATAATTGGTTATATAATTGGTTGTATAAAATTATAGTTATATTGTTTAATTTTGAGGAAAAGCAGGCTAAAACCAAAATTCTTAGTAATGGCAGAATGTAAATTGGAAAAGGGTAATTGGACTTGCAGTTTCCTTGGGCATTTAATGTTTACAAGGACTGGCTTTATATTTGCTAAATCTAATAGATACATGGAAAGGACTGAAGTAATTTTTAAGATAATAAGCAGGAAGTGAAATTTCTAAAAATAGACAAGGATTCAAGCATTTCAAGCAAGAAAGAAGGTAGAAAAAGAATTAAAAGTAAGACATGTAAGAATAGTATGTGGAAATTTGGTATAAATTAATCCAGATATATGAGAATTATTATACATTTAAACCGGTTTGTGGTGGATTAAATATTGCTGCAAATTCTTTATTACTCTCCTTTTGAAAGGTAGCATTTATTTCCTTTCTTATTAAATCTGGGCTGGCTCTGAGGCTGCTTAATGAATAGAATACAGTGGAAATGACACTGGGAAATTTCCAAGCTTAGCCTTTAAGAGGACCGTCAGCTTTCACCTTCTCCTCCTTGGAATATTCACAATTGGCATGCTCCCGGGCATAGCCCAGCAACTGCATGGAGAGGCCCTATGTAGGCACAGTGGTTGAGAGTCCCAAAAGACTCCTGCCTGACAATCATGTTACAGAGCCATTTTGGATATTACAGCCCAGTGGTGTCCCCAAGTGATCGTGTATAATCAATGCCATGTGGAGCAGAAGAGCTGCCTAGCTGAGCCCAGTAAACCTAGGGAATCATAAAAGATGATAAAATGTTAACTCATTAGATTT
This sequence comes from Pan paniscus, assembly GCF_029289425.2. NCBI lineage: Eukaryota > Metazoa > Chordata > Mammalia > Primates > Hominidae > Pan > Pan paniscus. The sequence continues at coordinate 189,563,412 of NC_085926.1, read as the reverse complement.
CAGCATGATTTGTTTCACATCACAGATAATTGAAATAGGACCAAAATCTCCAGTTATTATACCAAGATTATAACATTGAAGTAATAAAAGCAATTCCAAAAATAGACAATATTTTAAAAACAAGTTTAAAACTATACACTCTTCTTAACACTTATTTGTATAATTCATTCCACACAGCACCTCTATGGTGTAAAGGTGTTATTATCCTGTTTTACCAATGAGAAAAACAAGAACTGAAAACTTGTTTAACTTGTCCAAGCTCACCTGGATCACAGTTTCAAAGCAACATTTGAAAGCCAGGGCCCGTAATTCTAGATCCTGAGCTTAACTTCTATGTATGCTACATCTTAACACTTATTGAGCACTTAATATGTCTCAGCCTGTGTTCTAAATCATTTGCAATCTTTTTTAAGATGCATATTATGTTCATTTATTTATTTTTATATACTTTAAGTTCTGGGATACATGTGCAGAACATGCAGGCTTGTTACATAGGTATACACGTGCCATGGTGCTTTGCCGCACCCATCAACCCATCATCTACATTAGGTATTTCTCCTAATGCTATCCCTCCTCTATCCCCCAACCCCCTGACAGGCCCCGGTGTGTGATGTTCCCCTCCATGTGTCCATGTGTTCTCATTGTTCAACTCCCACTTACAAGTGAGAAAATGCAGTGTTTGCTCTTCTGTTCCTGTGTTAGTTTGCTGAGAATTGTGGTTTCCAGCTTCATCCATGTCCTTGCAAAGGACACAAATTCATCTTTTTTATGGCTGCATAGTATTCCATGGTGTATATGTGTCACATTTTCTTTATCCAGTCTATCATTGATGGGCATTTGGGTTGGTTCCAAGTCTTTGCTATTGTGAATAGTACTACAATAAACATACGTGTGCATGTGTCTTTATAGTAGAATGATTTATAATCCTTTGGGTGTATACCCAGTAATAAGATTGCTGGGTCAAATGGTATTTCTGGTTCCAGATCCTTGAGGAATCGCCATACTGTCTTCCACAATGGTTTAACTAATTTACACTCCTACCAACAGTGTAAAAGCATTCCTATTTCTCCACATCCTCTCCAGCATGTGTTGTTTCCTGACTTTGTAATGATCGCCATTCTAACTGGAGTGAGATGGTATCTCATTGTGGTTTTGATTTGCATTTCTCTAATGACCAGTGATAATGAGCTTTTTTTTTCATATGTTTGTTGGCTGCATGCAGAGAACTGAAACTGGACCCCTTCCTTACACCTTATACAAAAATTAACTCAAGATGGATTAAAGACTTAAATGAAAGACCTAAAACCATAAAAACCCTAGAAGAAAACCTAGGCAATACCATTCAGGACATAGGCATGGGCAAGGACTTCATGACTAAAATAACAAAAGCAGTGGCAACAAAAGCCAAAATTGACAAATGAGCTCTGATTAAACTAAAGAGCTTCTGCACAGCAAAAGAAACTATCTTCAGAGTGAACAGGCAACCTACAGAATGGGAGAACATTTTTGTAATCTATCCACCTGACAAAGGGCTAATATCCAGAATCCACAAGGAACTTAAACAAATTTACAGGAAATAAACAACCCCATCAAAGAGTGGGTAAAGGGTATGAAGAGACACTTCTCAAAAGAAGATATTTACACTCTTAGTCACACAACTGACTACCTTTTTTAAAACAATGAAAATTTAAACATAGAAAAATATATATTATGCCAATGCTACTCAAAAGCATGCTGGAGTAGCCTGAATAATGTCTACCAAAATAGACTGTAAAAACAATTACTAGAGATGAAGTAAATCATTTGAAATGATAAAAGTTTCAATAAATCAGGAAAATATAATAATTCTAAATTTATGCTCACCTAATAACACAGACTGTAAATATAACAGTAATTTATAGGTTATACTGAGAAATTTTAAAACCCAACATTACAGTATTTTAACATTAGTTATTTCAATAATTTATACCTTAAACAGAGAGTAATTCAGTAAAGCAACAGATTGGAAGAGTACAATTAAAGAAATTAAATTTTGCATAATTCACATATCTAGAATATTACACTAAAATTAGAAATTATGCATTCTTTTCATGCCTACATTAAATATAATAAAGATTGGTCACATTTGGTGTTAGCTAGCAAATTCCAATAAGTTGGTGGATTTCAGATAATCTTTTTTTTTTTTTTTTTACCACAATGCAATTAAGACAGAAATCAATAACATAAACATAACTAGAGAAAAACTGCATGCATTTATCCAGTCTTATTCATGAGCAGGGAAGCAAAATCCTTTATAAAAATGAGCAGACTGAACCCAACAATGTACTGAAAAGTTAATTCGTTAAGACCAATCTAGATTAATCACAACAATAGAAAATTGATTACACATACTATGTCATTCTACTAGGTTAATGTAACCATTATATATGTAAGCTTAAGAAAATGACAAATTCTCTTAATCATCTGTCTTCTGAGCTGTAAAATGGTGATAATGATCCCTGTTCTATCTCTTTCTAAGAGGATAAAGATGAGCAAATGAAAATAGGTTTAATGGTTGTAAATGTGGTTTGTAAACTAAAACACACTAGTATTCATGTAAGTTATTTTACTATGTGCAAAAATTGTTACTAAGATTTCCTTTTTTCTTTTCAACCCCTGTTATATAGTTAATGAGCTATATAGAACAGCATTGTCTATATAAGGAGCTTAGTGTGTTCTTAAGATGAAATTGTTTTGAACGATGCTACATTTACCCTTGTTGTCCATATCTCATTGTGTCTGAGTGTACATGTACAAGAGTTTATCTGGATTTTACACCTAAAACTTAAATATTTGTGTCAAAAGTTGCCACATTTAAAATATACTAAGAAATTCCCAACTCTTTCCTGAAGTGTTTGTACCTATATATATTCCCATTAGTAACCAGTGAGTGTTCTTGTCATACTACATCATCAAAATTGAAGATATCACCCAGCTTCTCAGTTGTTACTTTGATGGATTTGAAATGGTTTCTTATTGAGGTTTTACTTTGTATTTCCTTATTCACCAATAAGGTTAAGTATATTTCCTTTTTTAATTGGTCATTTATTTTCTGTTCTGTGAAATGCCTCAATGTCTTCTTCCCATTTTATTTATAATCATTTATTATTAAAGAAAGGTGCACTCTCTGCACTCAGAAAGTATAAACCCCATAGGAACTAGAACAGCCATGTTCTGGTTCCTATGGGGTTTATACTTTTTGAGTGCAAAGAGACACTAGACAGATTTTTAAAATAAATAATTGCATGTAACTTTTAATCCTGAAGAAGTAGTTAAACTAGGCTAAAAAAGCTTTTTTAATAAGAGATATTTGAGGTCGGGCACGGTGGCTCACGCCTGTAATCCCAGCACTTTGGGAGGCCGAGGCCGGCGGTCACGAGGTCAGGAGATCGAGACCATCCTGGCTAACACAGTGAAACCCTGTTTCTACTAAAAATACCAAAAAAATTAGCCAGGCATGGTGGTGGGCGCCTGTAGTCCCAGTAGTCTCCTGCCTGAGGCAGGAGAATAGCATGAACCCAGGAGCGGAGGTTGCAGCGAGCCCAGATCGCACCACTGCACTCCAGCCTGGGCGACAGAGCGAGACTCCATCTCAAAAAAATAAAAAAAATAAAAAAAATAAGAAAGGTACAAAATAATAATTAAACAATATGCCTAAGATATGAAGAATGACAATACAATAAGCACCCCTATACTTTAAACAAATTGTCCCTGAATTTGCCATATGTCCTGTATATCCTTCCTGATCCCATTCTCCTTCCTCACCCAGAAATGTAACCACAACACTAAATTGTGTCCTTTGGTTTTTGTTTTTAGCTTTTCACTCTTCTGTATTTTTTAAATTTTGTTTTACTATATATATGTGAATAATAAACTTTTCTCCCCATCTTCATGCTTAATAACACTCTTATTTTCTGTTAGCATTAGCTGGACTAGTCAGAATTACTCAGGAGAGTGATTAAACAGCATTAAATAAAATGCTGCTGTTACTTACCCTTCATTCAATTACATGGATCTGCCGATGTGAGCAGCTGCTTAATTGCAAATCATTGCCAACAATTCAATCCCCAGCTCTTTTGACTTTCAATTTGGGGGTTATGTTTGAACTGAGTAGGTGTTTTATTCTTTCTCCCCTTTGTATTTAATGTGACGTTAACCTTCACATCTGTCTTTTGATTGGCATACACTCAGGACTTAGATACATCTGAATAATCAATATTGAAGGGCGTATATATTCTCTTCATGTTTTTCTAATACTAAGGTTGAATATATGTTCTCCAAAACAACACGCAACATTGGTTTATTAATTTCTATAATTTATGTACAAATTTTCATGAAATACATATTTTATTGTTTATAGAATGTTACTATTTAATAGGTATAAAGGCAGCGTATTTATTTGAAATTTTGCTTTTTATTATATTACTACCACAATCTATTACGTTTTCACTTAGTAGACATTTTAAAAATGTAGCTGGCCGGGCGCGGTGGCTCACGCCTGTAATCCCAGCACTTTGGGAAGCCGAGGCAGGGGGATCACTTGAGGTCAGGAGATCGAGACCAGCCTGGCCAATATGGTGAAACCCTGTCTCTACTAAAAATACAAAAACTAGCCGAGCGTGGTGGCGGGCTCCTGTAATCCCAGCTACTTGGGAGGCTGAGGCAGGAGAATCACTTGAACCCGGGAGGTAGAGATGGCAGTGAGCCAAGATCATGCCATTGCACTCCAGCCGGGAGCAATTGAGACGGAGCAAGACTCCGTCTCAAAAAATAATAATAAAAATAAAAATAAATAAAAAAGTAAATAAAAATGACAAAAAATAAATAAAAATAAAAATGTAGCTATAAATGTTTTTAAAAAGTGATACACAAGACCTTTACGGGCATGTGAGTCACTGCAAGGCCTCATGCTTTTCATTGTTACTGAACAAATCTCTAAATTATGACTTTCATTATGAACTCTCATTTATACTCTTGTCAAAATTTGGTGATATTTTTGTGGATAAATTATTGGATATGTTCTTGTTTGTAATTTATTAGAGGTTATATATATATATATACACACACATATACATCACAATCTATTCTACCTGTTTGTTAACTTTCTTTTCATATTTGAATTTTTATCCAATAATTGGAACAAATTTGGAACAATCAGAAAATAACTTTAATCTTTCCCCCTTCTACTAATCACATCTACTCTATGGGTTGTAGTATTTCCTCATCTTTTGGTTTCCTGTGATCATTCTATGACTGTACTTTCATTATTCTATGATAATCCTGGCTACACTGAGAAAAATTTTTTTCTAGTCACTTCTACACACAAAATAATCTAAATCATGGAATGCAAATGACTATTCTTTTTTATTTTATTTTTTTCTGAGACGGAGTCTCGCTCTGCCGCCTGGGCTGGAGTGCAGTGGCGCGATCTCAGCTCACTGCAAGCTCCGCCTCCCGGGTTCACGCCATTCTCCTGCCTCAGTTTCCCGAGTATCTGGGACTACAGGTGCCGCCACCACACCCGGCCAATTTTTTGTATTTTTAGTAGAGACGGGGTTTCACCGTGTTAGCCAGGATGGTCTCGATCTCCTGACCTCGTGATCTGCCCGCCTCGGTCTCCCAAAGTGCTGGGATTACAGGCGTGAGCCATTGCGCCCGGCGCCAGTGACCATTCTTGGAAGTTCTAGATCCACTGTGGCGAGTAAGCTCCCTGAAAAGCACAGCTAACACATCTGGAAAAAATTACAAAATTGACCAATTGAGGATATGCAAAAATAAACAAAAACAGGTGTACTGTCGAATAACAAAATTTGAAGAAATGACTTGATGAGGAGGATTTCCTGTTTTGTTTCACGATGTTTTTGTTTGTTTGTTTTTAAGTGGAATCTCACTCTGTCACCCAGGCTGGGGTGTAATGGCGCCATCTCGGCTCACTGCAACCTCCGCCTCCCGGGTTTAAGCGATTCTCCTGCCTCAGCCTCCTGAGTAGCTGGGATTATAGGCACCCGCTACCACGTCCAGCTAATTTTTGAATTTTTAATAGAGACGGGGTTTCACCATGTCGGCCAGGCTGGTCTCGAACTCCTGACCTCAGGTGATCCACCCACCTCAGCCTCCCAAAGTGCTGGGATTGCAGGCATGATCCACTGCGCCCGGCCTCACGATGCCCTGAATTTGAGGCCCCTTCCCAGAACTGTGTAGGGGCACTGGAGGCTAAAACTCAGATAGAAACCTGACAACTTCCTAGCCAGAGGAAACAGAGAAAGGAGTTTTCCTGAGCCAGAGACTGGGAGGAGAATGCCAAAAGGAAGATTTTTTTTTTTTTCACGACAATTTGATTTGTAATTGTGTTGTTTTAAAGTGGAATTTCACATACTTTGAGATGTGGAAGCTTGAAATTTGAGTAACATACTTATTTTGAAGTTTCCTGTGTACGTCTGCTGGGACCTTATTTATTTCATTCATGCAATAGTTATGCTCAATTCTCAGCTTGAGATTTCTGTAACTATGTGCATACCACACATTTAGACTTCACTCTCACATATGTTAGAGGTTGTTTGCCACTGGTGATGATGATTCTTTTTCCATCCAAGTTTCCCCCCCACTTTCTCTGTCTCTCTTTTCCTCTCTCCCCCTTCTCAAATATTTTGCTTTCCTCCATTCTCTCTTTCCCTGATTCCAAGCTTTATTTATTTTATGTGATAATTTAGTACCTACTTCTTTAATGCATGTGTTATCTCTCCTAGTGGGAAATAAATGGTTTGTGTTTTTATTGTTGAGTTGTAATCATTCTTTATATATTCTGGATACAAGTTCCTTATTTGATATAGGATTTACAAATATCTTTGCCTTTTCTATGGACTATCTTTTCCTTTTTTTTGATGGTATCGTCTGAAGCATAAATGTTTAAAATTTGGTGTAGCTCAATTTATCTTGTTTTAAAAAAACTCATTTGCACTTTGGAGTCATTTCTAAGAAGTCATTACCTAATACAGGGTCACAAAAATTTACTCCTATGTTTTCTTCTAAGAATTTTAGCTTTTACATCTAGGTATATGATCCATTTTAAGTTCATTTTTGTATATTGTGTGAGATAAGGGTCTAACTTCATTCTTTCACAAATAGATGTCCTGTCATCCCAGCACACTATTTGTTGAAAAGACTGTCTTCTCTCCCTATTGAATTGTCTTGGCACCCTTGTAAAAAAAGTGATTCTGCATGAATGTATGGCTCTATATTTCTGAACTTTGTTTCTGAACTTTATATTCCATTGATCCATATATTTGTCTTTATGTCAGTACCACATAGTGTCAACTACTGTAGCTTTGTAGTAAGTTTTGAAACCAGAAAGCATAAATATCTACTTTTATTCTTCAATATTCAAGATTGTTTTGACTATTCTGGGTCCATTGCATTTCCATATGAGATGAGAGGTTAGTGCCTTTTCAGGCCTTTCCTGAACAGATGAACAACTCTGCTCATTAATGTGGCCTTCTAGAGTCTAAAGAATATGGCATAGATTTTGAAAGGACCCCAAGGACATCTCTTTCCTCAGTTTTTTCTTTCAATGTTTTCAGTCAGCCCCTTGTTAGCCCGAGCTAGCAGCACCACCTCAGGCAGCTGCAATGTTAAAATCTTGCTACTGATTGTTTCTGAAAAATTGGCAGGAAATAGGGCTGCTCACTCAGAGTGAGTTCTGAACCAGGTCAAATAAGGAAAAGCTCTAGAATGAAGCTTTTCAGTGAGCTGCCTGAGAGGTCAAAGAGCGACATTTCCTTCTCTGTGGGCGAGGCTTTTGGGAAGCTTCAAATCTGTTCTTCCACCTCCAGTGGCTGCTTGGCTGCTGGATTCACAGCCATGCTGTTTATTTTCAAGGCTGCTATGGAGCTGGGGAGAGGATATGGCATTAGGGCAAGTTAAAATGTCACAAAGCTCAATGTTATTACCGAGATCCAGCTGTTTTTCTAAATAACACTCTTTGGATTGTTTCAAGTCTTTGGTTAATTTTCAGAGTTCCGAAGAAGTTTATTTTGTTAGTGCTTTCATTGCTTTTATGGAGAAGCAGATTTCCTAAGGTCTTCATTCCATCATTTCAGAAATGCTTCTATACCTGGTAATAGAATTTAAAATCCTCATACCCAGGTAGCTGGGTCTATATTTAATCTCGATTCCTTATGGGCTCTTTCCCATAGAAATTAGCATTTCTACTTGCTAATCTTATACCTGTGCATTTGGACATTTTCTTTTTATTGTTATTATACTTTAAGTTCTGGGATACATGTGCAGAACATGCAGGTTTGTTACATAGGTATACACATGCCACAGTGTTTTGCTACACACAGCAACCCATCATCTACATCAGGTATTTCTCCTAATGCTATCTCTCCCCTAGGACCCCCAACACCCAACAGGCCCCAGTGTGTGATGTTCCCTCCCTGTGCCCATGTGTTTTCACTGTTCAACTTCCACTTTTGAGTGAGAAGATGCAGTGTTTGCTCTTCTGTTCCTGTGTTAGTTTGCTGAGAATTATGGTGTCCAGCTTCATGTCCCTGAAAAGGACAAGAACTCATCCTTTTTTATGGCTGCATAGTATTCCATGGTGCATATGTGCCACATTTTCTTTATCCAGTCTATCCTTGATGGGCATTTGGGTTGGTTCCAAGTCTTTGCTATTGTGAATAGTGCTGCAATAAACATAAGTGTGCATGTGTCTTTACAGTAGAATGATTTATAATCCTTTGGGTGTATACCTAGTAATGGGATTGCTGGGTCAAATGGTATTTCTGGTTCTAGATCCTTGAGGAATTACCACACTGTCTTCCACAATGGTTGAACTAATTTACACTAACCAACAGTGTAAAAGCATTCTTATTTCTCCACATCCTCTCCAGCATCTGTTGTTTCCTGACTTTTTAATGATCACCATTCTAACTGGCATGAGATGGTATCTCATTGTGGTTTTGATTTGCATTTCTCTAATGACCAGTGATGATGAGCTTTTGTTCATATGTTTGTTGGCCACATAAATGTCTTCTTTTCAGAAGTGTCTGTTCATATCATTTGCCCACTTTTTGATGGGATTGTTTGTTTTTTTCTTGTAAATTTGTTTAAGTTCCTTGTAGATTCTGGATATTAGCCCTTTGTCAGATGGGTAGATTGCAAAAATTTTCTCCCATTCTGTAGGTTGCGTGTTCACTCTGATGATAGTTTCTTTTGCTGTGCAGAAGCTCTTTAGTTTAATTAGATCCCATTTATTTTGGCTTTTGTTGTCATTGCTCTTGGTGTTTTAGTCATGAAGTCTTTGCCCATGCCTATGTCCTGAATGTATTGCCTAGGTTTTCTTCTAGGGTTTTTATGGTTTTAGGTCTTACGTTTAAGTCTTTAATCCATCTTGAGTTAATTTTTGTATAAGGTGTAAGGAATGGGTCCAGTTTCAGTTTTCTGCATATGGCTAGCCAGTTTTCCCAACACCATTTATTAAATAGGGAATTATCTCTCCATTGCTTGCTTTTGTCAGGTTTTTTAAAGATCAGATGGTTGTTGATGTGTGGTGTTATTTCTGAGGCCTTTGTTCTGTTCCATTTGTCTATATATCTGTTTTGGTATCAGTATCATGCTCTTTTGGTTACTCTAGCCTTGTTTTATAGTTTGAAGTCAGGTAGTGTGCTGCCTCCAGCTTTGTTTTTTTTTGCTTAGGATGAAGGGATCAACATAACAAGAAGAGCTAACTATCCTAAATATATATGCATCCAATACAGGAGCACCAGATTCATAAAGCAAGTCCTTAGAGACCTACAAAGAGACTTAGACTCCCACACAATAATAGTGGGAGACTTTAACACCCCACTGTCAATATTAGACAGATTGAGACAGAAAATCAACAAGGATATTCAAGACTTGAACTCAGCTCTGGACCTAGCAGACCTAATAGACATCCACAGAGCTCTACACCATAAATCAACAGAATATACATTCTTCTCAGCATCACATTGCACTTATTCTAAAATTGACCACATAATTGGAAGTAAAACACTCCTCAGCAAATGCAAAAGAACAGAAATCATAACAAACAGTCTCCCAGACTACAGTGCAATCAAACTAGAACTCAGGATTGAGAAACTCACTCACAACAGCACAACTACATGGAAACTGAACAACTTGCTCCTGAATGACTACTGGGTAAATAACGAAATGAAAGCAGAAGTAAATAAGTTCTTTGAAACCAATGAGAACAAAGACACAACATACCAGAATCTCTGGGACACAGCTAAAGCAGTGTTTAGATGGAAATTTACAGCACTAAATGCCCACAGGAGAAAGCAGGAAAGATCTAAAATCGACACCCTAACATCACAATTAAAAGAATTAGAGAAGCAAAAGCAAACAAATTCAAAAGTTAGCAGGAGATTTCCTTTTGTTTGTGTCAAGGTGAAAAATATTTTTTAATGTGTACATGTCTGTATTTGAGATGGAGCTGGATACATTTTTACATAACATGTATCCACAATTTTAAATAAAATAGTGAAAACACTTCTTTAAGTGATGGCAAGAATTTTGGTAAAGTGAGATGAGTTAAAGATCAAGAAAAAAATGTAATGTTTACAAAGTAATGGGAAGAGATGGGATCTGTAGTAAAGGTGATAGCATAACTCTTCATCACGTAAAAGGCCAACTCTTCTAAAATAGAGAGAAATAAGAATACAAATGGTAGAATACCAGAAAGTCAAATGTTGGTGGGAGGAGCAGTTAAGTAAATTTTTGTCTTATGTCATATTTTCTATGTGAATAAAAGGCAGACTTTTTTTTTCTCAGAAAAACGTTAAAAATGATAAAATATGTTCTTGGCAAAATGGATACGTGTTAAAAGAACAAATGTGGAAGATGGAGGGAGAGACCTAAGGATTCAGAGAATAATTTCTGTCATCTTTGGGAACTTGGTATAGTAGAGATCATAAATCGGTAGTAGCAATAATGTGCAGCATTGTGTGATTTAATATAACACTGGAGCTCCAATAACTGCAGCTACAGCCCTGTGGAATCATTTTCATTTTCATAAATACATCATGTTCTTTCATTCCTTCATTCCTCGTTCAATACCACTCTGCAGTTCTTCATAATATAGGGCATCTTATCTCACTTATTCTCTCATGTGCATCTCTCCAAGGGAAACATGTGACTTATCTGATTAATGAATTGAATAAAGAGTCACGGCTTATGCATGGCACAACTTTGTTCTATCTATGTCTCAGATCACCTTTCATGCACATAACCCTACTCTGAGCAGGTACACTCATGTGGAGACGTCTTCCCTGACTTCTGTGGAAGAAACAGTTCTCTGACTGTGATGTGTTTGGATATATCAGTTCATTTAGTATAGCTTGATAGTTAAAAATTCCATTTTTATATCTGATGCAGGTTTTATTATCGAAAAAATCTATTCATTTGAATCTTTACATTATGAATAAAGTTGATTCATTTCTATTTATTTTATATGCTACTATCATCCTCAAATGCTAGAGACTTCTTTAATAGAAATTCTAACATATCATTGATCATCTCTGTAGCTTGTCTGTTGTTGTAAGCTACATTTTAACCACCTGGAGTGCAACAAATATAATGGTTACTATTGAATACCTAGTACTTAACCAAGTGAGAAGACATAGTAGGTTCACTGTAATTGTTGATTGGAGAAGAGGGCAATTTCCTTATGACAAAAGAAAGAGAATGTAGACATTTTGGAGACAGACCTCCCACTTTGTAATTTTTTAAAAAATAGATTATCTGTAAGAAACTGCTGAACAAAGCAGTATACTTTGAAAACAAGCTTAAAGGAAAAAGGCAAATACAGCACGAATAATAGATATAATTTCTTCCCATGACTCTACAGAAAACATAAATGTCAGAGTTTGAAGAGCCCTTAAAAATTCCAGTTTTTTTTTTTTTTTTTTTTTTTTTTTTTTTTTTGAGACGGAGTCTCGCTCTGTCGCCCAGGCTGGAGTGCGGTGGCGCGATCTCGGCTCCCTGCAAGCTCCGCCTCCCGGGTTCACACCATTCTCCTGCCTCAGCCTCCTGAGTAGCTGGGACTACAGGCGCCCGCTACCACGCCCAGCTAATTTTTTGTATTTTTGGTAGAGACGGGGTTTCACCAAGTTAGCCAGGATGGTCTTGATCTCCTGATCTCGTGATCTGCCCGCGTCGGCCTCCCAAAGTGCTGGGATTATAGGCGTGAGCCACAGAGCCCGGTCAGTTTTGTTGTTTGTTTGTTTATATATTGTTTGTTTGCTTCTTGTAAGACGGAGTCTCGCTCTGTCGCCCAGGCTGGAGTGCAATGGCGTTGCCTCGGCTCACTGCAACCCCTGCCTCCTGGGTTCAAGCGATTCTCCTGCCTCAGCGTCCCAGGTAGCTTGGATTACAGGCGCCCGCCACCATGCCCGGCTAATTTTTGTATTTTTAGTAGACATGGGGTTTCACCATGTTGGCCAGGATGGGTCTCAATCTCTTGACCTCGTGATCCGCCCGCCTTGGCCTCCCAAAGTGCTGAGATTACAGGCATTAGCCACCACACCGGGCCTTCAGTTTTAAAAATAAGTAAGGAATAACTACATACTTCTATGCTGTGATCTCTAGGATATATTGAAAGTGAATAAACGAAGGTGGAGAAAATTTGTATAATACGCTAATGTTTATGTAAGAAGTCAGAAATATGAATATACTTAAGCATAGGCTTTTAGTAACAATATATGTAATAAGTACTTAGAAGGTAAACATGTAATAATTAGCCTCCAATTATAACTTATAAAGGTGAAATTTTCCTTACCTTTTATAATAGATATATCCTTTGGGCATTTTTTTCAAGTTCATACCTTCCTTTAAAAAACACTTGAAAACATCACCTTTTCTGATCACTTTATTATCTGCAATGAATGTGTGATGTTCTCTTCAAAGAATGCAGGTGTTTGCATGTGAAGTACGATACTTGTGTTACTAGGGTGACAGTCTGCTTCTTGGTAATGGAAAATGTAATTTTAGAGCAAAAAGATGTGCATATAGACCAGCTACAAAGTCTATTTGAAAAATAAAATGGCTTGTTCCAACATTGAATGAAACACAGGCAAACCAGGAAATGTGAACTCTCAGACTCACATTTTTTCAGCTAATCTCTACATCTGAGGGAGCTTCTCCTACCTCCTTACCCATGTTCCTAATATTCTCTTGCATTTTCCTTCATTCCTCAATTAAGCTTCCTCCTTTATTTGCTTAAGGTGTGAATAATTGTTTGCAGCTTCTAAAGTGTAACACTTCCTTAAAAATAATTCACTTTTATTCTAAAAAGGTAAAAGAGAACTTCACCCCTTTCCATTCTAGGACTTTCCATGAGACACTGACGTGACAGTACTTAAATGCTCTTTCCTCAAGCCAGACACTTAATTCATTGGCCTCATGATATTATTACATGAATGTAACTATCTCAAAATCATTCATTCTGAGTTGGGATTATAAATTCTGAAATCCAGAAAATAATTCCCAGAGACACATAAAAATTAAGTCAAAAATTAAATCAACTGTCTTAGTATTTTATATTTATTATTAATGACTTATCTAACTAAGGGCAAACAGTACTCCCAAAATTCAGTTCTATCTCTTTAAAATGAGATAGAACAATAAGATTCCATCTGAGAGCCAAATCAAGAACACAATCCCATTTAAAATAGCCACATACAAAAAATAAAATGCCTATAAATACATCGAATCAAGGAGGTGAAAGTTCTCTTCAAGGAAAACTACAGAACATTGTTGAAAGAAGTCATAGATGACACAAACAAATGGGAAAACATTCTAAGCTCATTGATTGGAAGAATGAATATTGTTAAAATGGTCATACTGCTCAATCTACAAGTTCAATGCTATTCCTATCAAACTACTTGTCATTTTTCACAGAACTAGAAAAAAAAACTGTTCTAAAATTCATATGGAACCAAAAAAGAGCCCAATTAGCCAAAGCAATCCTAAGCAAAAAGAAGAAAGCTGGAGGCATCACATTAACCAACTTCAAAATATACTACAATGCTACAGTAACTAAAACAGCATAGTACTGGCACAAACACAGTTACATAGACCAATGGAACAGGTTTGAGAGCCGAGAAATAAAGTAACACACCTACAGCCATCTGGTCTTCAACAAAGTTGACAAAAATAAGCAGTGCAGAAAGGATTCCCTATTCAATAAATGGTGCTGGGATAGCTGACTAGCTGTGTGCAGAAGAATTAAACTGTACTATTACATTTCACCATATAGAAAAACCAAATCAAGATGGATTGAAGATTTACATGTAAGGTCACAAACTATAACAATCTTAGAAGAAAACTAGGAAACACCATTGTCCTTTGCAGCAACATGGATGGACCTGGGTGTCATTATCCTAAGCAAACTAACACAGGAAAAGAAAATCAAATGCTGCTTGCTCTCTCTTATAAGTGGGAGCTAAATTTTGAGTGCACATGGACAAAAAGAAGGGAACAGTAGACACTGGGACCTACTTGAGAGTGGAGGGTGGGAGGAGGGTGAGGATCAAAAAACTGTATCAGGTACTATGTTTATTACCTGCGTAATGAAATAAACATGGCACCAAACCCCCATGACATGTATTTTAACTATATTACAAACCTGCACATGTAATACTGAAACTGGAATAAAAGTTAAAAAAAAGAAAGAAAAGAAAGCCAGATAAACTCACTGGCTTTACCACTAATGTTGGATATTCTGTATTTGACACATTTCATGTCCTATTGTAAATACATATTTTCTTTAGCATCATCATTGCAAAAGGAATCGGCATTCTCATTCCTGACTGTTGAGGAATGATTATGATATAATAAAGTTTGACTGTATAACTAGTGGGCATAAAACCATATTGTTTCTCCTGCTGAGCTCTTACAAACAGCCAATTTAATTGCATAAATCAAAATTGGCAAAAATTTAAAAATGTTAAAAGTGTTTATCAAATGACTGCTAAGTTACCTGTTTTGCTATCTGCCAGGAGGTCTAGATGAAAGATTTGATTTCTTGTCAAGGAAAAGTGCTATGCTTCCACTGATTATAAAGTCTTTTGTAGATAATAGACATTAATTTTTAAAATCAGATAAAGACATATGATTAGAAAATGTGATTTAAAAAAAAACTATGAAGAAAAACTACAAGGAGCTTAGATAATGTATAACAGAGTTTCTACTCCAATGTAAAGATAAATTTGAGAAAATTTTCCCTGAGGAAAGTGTATGTGAAATGAGACCAGAAGCATATAAGAGTAAAGTAGATGAAGAGCAGAGCAAAGAAACCAAACTTGTAAGTGGGAAGAATGGCATGCATGGAAAACTGGGGATGGTAAAGGACTTGGTGTTCACAGGAGTGAGAAGAGGGCTTATTGGCTGGAACTAGGGGTGGAGGCTAGGTCTTGCAAGGCCTTTAGGCAAGATAAGGAATTTGGATTATATTCCATTCTATGCTGACTGTAATTAGGAATAGATAGAAAAGGTGGGAAATGTTTCAGGCAAAGGGATTGGCCTGTACAAAGGTCCAGGGTCACCACAAAGCATGACCTGGATGTGAAACTGCACAGTGCACAAAATTGGAGGGACAGGAGTTAAATGGGAAAAGATGAAGCTAGGTGGTAAGAGAAAGCTGGATCATGTAGAGCTTTTAGTCCATGTTAAAGAGTCAAAGTTTTAACTCGTAGACAATGGAAAGACTAGAGAATTTCAGCATGATCTGTCATGTTAATGACATCATATCTCATGCATTTTAGATGTTACCTGATGCAGTGTGCACTGCACATTACAGAAGGAAGAGAGCTGAGGTAAGTGGGCTGAACAAGTTAGTAAGATAATGCAGGAATCTAGGTACGTTTTTTAAAGACACAATATTAACTGAGCATTGTTACACGAAATATAGAAACACCGAAGGATTGCCTTTTAATGGGTACATAACATTCATTAAAATACTATATTTGAAATGAAACCAAAAGTTGGTTTTTTGAAAAGATAAACAAATTTAACAAAACTTTAGCTAGACTAAGAAAAAAAGAGAAGATTTAATGAAATTGTAATAGAAAGAATAGACACAACAATTGATATCACAGAAACACAAAGGTTTATAAGAGATTACTATCAAAAATTATAAGCCAACAAGTTGGACAACATAGAAGAAATGGATAAATTCTTAGAAATACATAACAAGACTATAAGATCACAAACTATAGGAATCCAGGAAGAAAATCTATGAAACACCATTGTTCTTAGCAACAACACTGATGGTACTGGAGGTCATTATCCTAAGCAAAGTAATGCAGGAACAGAAAACCAAATAGAAAATCTGTACCCCTCCCATCCTTTCCATGGGAGCCCCCTAAGTCCCTTGTATCATTCTTAGGTTTTCGAATTCTAAAGTAACCGAATTCAATTTCTGCGTTGAAATTTTGCTGCATTGAGCCATCAGAACTTTCTCAAACTAACATCACACCTTTTAAATTATTTGATCTTTTAAAGATATTTTAAAATTAGGTAGGACAAATCACATTTTAATGCTTTTTATTCAAAAAAGACATTTTTGTAAAGAGTAAATTACCAAATACTAAAACAGAAAATAACTGGGAAAGAGATCAAGTGCATATTATGTAAATGAAAATTTGAGTGAGATGAGTGAGAGAATTTAAATTATCTAAGAAAGTGGATGTGATTACCACATTGTGTGACCTTATAATCAAATTTCTCCATCTCCTACCTCATTTTATTTATTTTTTAAATAATTACAACTTTTATTTTATATTCAGGGGGTACCTGTGCAGGTTTTCTACATGAGCATATTGTGTGATGCTGAGGTTTGGTATATAAATGATTCCATCACCCAGGTAGTGAGCATAGTATCCAATAGTTTTTCAACCCTTGCTCCCCAATCCTTCACCCCTCTAGTAGTTCCCAGTGTCTATTGTTGTCATCTTTACGTCCATGAGTACCCAATGTTTAGCTTCCGCTTATGAGTGAGAACATGTGATATTTGTTTTTCTGTCCCTGTGTTAATTCGCTTAGGATAATGGCCTCCAGCTCCATCCGTATTGCTGCATAGGACATGATTTTGTTCTTTTATGACTGCATAGTATTTTATGGTGTATATGTACCACATTTTCTTTATCCAGTCTGCTGCAGATGGGTATCTAGGCTGATTCCATGTCTTTGTTAGTGTGAACAGCACAGCAATAAACATGCACATGAATGCGTCTTTATGATAAAATGGTATCTATTCCTTTATATACCCGATAATGGGATTGTTGGGTCAAATGGTAGTTCTGTTTTAAGTTCTTTGAGAAATCACCAAATTGCTTTCCACAGTGGCTGGACTAATTTACATTCCCACCAGCAGTGTATAAGGGTTCCCTTTCCTGTGCAACCTCGCCAGCGTCTGTTATTTTTTGACCTTTTAATAATAGCCATTCTCACTGGTGTGACATGATATCTCATAGTGGTTTTAATTTACATTTTTCTGATGATTAGTGATGTTGAGCATTTTTTATATGCTTGCTGGTCACATGTATGTCTTCTTTTGAAACGCAACTGTTCATGTCCTTTGCCCACTTTTTAATGGGGCTGTTAGATTTTGCTTGTTAATTTACTTAAGTTCCTTATAGGTTCTGGTTATTAGCCCTTTGACTGGATGCATAGTTTGCAAATATTTTCCCCCGTTCTGTGGATTACCTGTTTACTCTGTTGATAGTTTCTTTTGCTGCACAGACGCTCATAAGTTTAATTAGATTTGACAATTTTTGCTTGTGTTGCCATTGTTTTTGGCTTCTTTGTCATGAAATCTTTACCAGGGCCTATGTCCAGAATGGTATTGCCTGGGTTTTCTTCGAGGGTTTTTATAGTTTGGGGATTTACATTTAGGTATTTAATCTATCTTGAGTTGATATTTGTATATGGTATAAATAGGGGTCCAGTTTCAGTCTTCTGCATGTGGCTAGCCAGTTATCCCAGCACCATTTATTGAATAGGGAATCCTTTTGCCTTTGCTTGTTTTTGTTAATTTTGTCAAAGATCAGGTGGTTGTCAAAGATCAGCTTTATTTCTGGGCTCTCTATTCTGTTCCATTGGACTATGTGTTTGTTTTCATACCAGTACCATGCTATTTTAATTACTGTAGACTTCTAGTATAGTTTCAGGCTGGGTAATGTGATGCCTCCAGCTTTGTTCTTTTTGCTTAGGGTTGCTTTGACTAAGCAAAGATTAGCTTTGGCTAATAGGTCTCTTTTTTGGTTCCATATGAATTTTAGAATAATGTTTTTTATAATTCCGTGAAGAATGTCATTGGTAGTTTTTCAGTGAGTTGTATTAATAACTTGCAGTTAAGGAAATAATCACCTAATGAGAAAAAAAGTTCCTGTACTTTTTATCTTCTTATCACAAAAATATACGGTAGGTCAATATGCCCCAAAATTTGCACACTTGTTCTAAAGAGAAACTCAGTGACAGATTAAATGAGCAATACACTTCAGCACCTTGACTGGCTCAGTATTTAGCACATCATTGGAATTCAGTTCTCATCACTTATCTTGAATCATCTTCTCTCACACAATGTAAAATGATGAAGATTTAAATAAAATAGTCCCTCTTTTCATTGTAATTGGATATAAAGTGTTGTTGGTAAGGGATTTAAGAAAGAATAATAAAAAGCATTCAGTATTTGCTTCTTTGAAAAAGCAAAAATCATGTTCAGAAAGTGATGAAAATTAGAATTTTGGTCTCCAGAGCAACTGAATACAATTTTAGCAAACAATCTTTGTATGGATATCAGTTTCTGCTGTACTTTAAGGGTGATCAAATCTGTGGTCTTTTTATTGCCTACATGTAATTGTTCTCTGCTCAAGGATGTATTGGTATATGCACAGAGCCTTATGTTTCTTTTATACAAGTGCATGTTTTCCTTTGCAATATTTTAATGGAAGTTTTGCATATTTGAACGTGCAACAAACACATTCTCCATGTAAAATGCAAACAACTATTTCATTTTCAAGGACAGAATGGCTCTCCCTAGTATCAGTGTTGTTGAAGAGTATATCTTTTTAATTTCATACAACAAAATTTGCATATTGATGTAAATCTTATAAAATATTTTGACATTTCGTATCTTTTTGGATCTTCAAAAAATCCTCAAGGATTGTTACACAGGGTATATATTTCTGTTTGACTGATGAAGAATCTGAAGCCCAGAGAGACCTGATTTGCAAAAGGTTGTTCTTAGAGTATTGAACATAAGGTTGAGCTGTAGTCTTATTTTCTGCTCCTGCATGGAATCTAGCATGATATATATCTTGAATTGTATTACAAATTATAAGTATGTGCATATATATTTCAAATAGCACAGACTCTCTTCCCTAAAAAGTGTGGGTCTGAGTGTGCCGTATTTCAAATAGAACAAACCCTCACTTTTAAAGAGTGTGGGTCTTGGCCGGGCACACAGGCTCACGCCTGTAATCCCAGCACTTGGGGAGGCTGAGGCGGGTGGATCACCTGAGGTCAGGAGTTTGAGACCAGCCTCGCCAACATGGTGAAATCTCGTCTCTACTAAAATTACAAAAATTAGCCAGGCATACTGGCGGGAGCCTGTAATCCTAGCTACTCAAGAGGCTGGGGCAGGAGAATTGTTTGAAACCTGGAGACAGAGGTTGCAGTGAGCAGACATCACACCATTGCTCTCCAGCCTGGGCAACAGAGTGAGCCTCCATCTCGAAAAAAAAAAAACAATAAAAATAAAAATAAGTCCAGGCGTGGTGGCTCATGCCTGTAATCCCAGCACTTTGGGAGGCCAAGGCAGGCGGATCACCTGAGGTTGGGAGTTCAAGACCAGCCTGAGCAACATGGAGAAACCCCATCTCTCCTAAAAATACAAAAATTAGCCTGGCATGGTGGCACATGCCTGTAATCCCAGCTACCTGGGAGGCTGAGGCAGTAGAATTGCTTGAACCTGGGAGGTAGAGCTTGCAGTGAGCCAAGATTGCGCCATTGCACTCCAGCCTGGGCAACAGAGCAAGACTCTGTCTCAAAATAAATAAATAAATAAATAAACAAATAAAAATAAAAGAGTGTGGGGCTTTAAAAATCTTTCTTTCAATTGAATCTTGCTCTCTACTGAAATATAAGCAGGGAAATGGTGGTTTTGTGGTTAGAATACTTCTCTTCTTTATACCTTTTTAAAAAGCGAAATGTTTATTTCTTATTCCACTGACATGTTTCATCTGCGCTTTACTCTAGTCTGTGGATGTGTTTTATCTCTGACCTTAGAGTTTTTGTATTCTGAGATCTATACAAAAAGTGCATCTCCCATGTGGGCCCTGTACATTCTTATGACCAAAGACTGAGGGGCAAGAGAGCAGGTAGGAACTTGAAATGCCTTTAAGAGCTTTGATTATCTGTGGAATACACCATGTTTACTAGTAATCTTAACCAAAGCATGTTACGAGGCTATACTTCATGTCAGTGTATGGTAGATGTAAATTCCTCCCATAGGCCAGGCACAGTGTCTCATGCCTGTAATCCCAGCACTTTGGGAGGCCAAGGCAGGCGGATCACCTGAGGTCAGGAGTTTGAGACAAGCTTGGCCAACATGGTGAAACCCCATCTCTATTGAATATACAAAAATTAGCCAGGTGCAGTGGCAGGTACCTGTAATTCCAGCTACCTGGGAGGCTGAGGCAGGAGAATCACTTGAGCCTGGGAGGTGGAGGTTGCAGTGAGCTGAGATCTTGCCACTGCACTCCAGCCTGGGCGACAGAGCCAGATTCCATTTTAAAAAAATAAAGTTCCTCCCATAGGTGCCATTGACAAGTAACACAGCGATTAATGAGCAAGTATAAACCTCTCACAGAGAAGGAGAAGTTAATAGTTGTGAAAAATAATGTGACTTACCAAAGACTTCCCTCTTGATCACAAATATTTACATCTCTCTTCTGTGCATAAAATATTCTATTTCTTTCCCCAATGAATATACTGCAAAATTTTACCAATACCCCAAATCCCATTACAGCTCCTCTTAATCAGAGACCTATGTGCTAAAAAGACAAATTTTGCATCCCCACACACACTAATATACAGACCATTTTGACATGTGGAAAACGGGAAGCATCAAGAATAACTTGACTATAAAAGTTCTTAATTTCTTTTGGGCAAATATTAGGCAATTTCTTACCCTAAAGATTGGAAATGTGTATTGATGGAACCCAAGTTCCACTTCCCATAACAGGCTCCAGTTCATTATTCTCTATGAATCTTTATTTAATCTTCTGAGACTACCTTTCTTTTCCATTATCCTTTTCTGAATTTGAAGAGAGCAATGCAGAACATGGCTTCCTTGGGAACTGAGAAATTTCCTCAGCCTCCTTTACTCCTGTAGATATTTGGGAAACCAATAATTGTTTCACATTCAAACAGTCACAATCTCTTTTAATTTAGGATGCCCCTGCATGTGTATATTATATATTTTATAAAAACTATAAAATATTTTTATGTAGGTATACATTGAAATACAATATGTAAGTATATAACAATATATATTTAATGCAGTCAACTACATTTGTTATTATCTTCCCCTACAATACTTTTTAAATTCTGCATTTCTCTATACTGAAGAGAGCACTTTTAATCTCTTCTTCTTGAGCATTTGGGTCCAACTAAAAAGATTCACTGGGGTCAATGTTAATTCATGCAGACATTTTAACAAAATAAACCAGAGCCACATCCTTGATTCTGGTTTATGCCTTGAGACTGAGTATGATTCTTTGTGTAGTTTCTCAGTTTTTTCTTTTACATATTGGACAGGAGGAGTTGCAACTCTCAGCCCTGAAAGTTTGAGAATTTCTGGATTCTTTACTTTTCCTTATTGCCCTGCTTGCTCGCAACACACATACAGTGGTACTTGTCTTGTAGTACTTGCTTAATGTGACTAATAAACAAAAACTCAGAAAATGTTGCTTCTCAAAATCTATCCCTTAGATCTCACAAGTTTATTAGGTACATTGCTTGCCTTTCAGGTTCTTAAAACCTTTGGTATTTTAAGGTTTACACATTTAACCAAATGTTTACCAATGCATGATATCTAGTGCCATTTTTCCATTCTCCAATAAAATGTCATCACTGGCATGTTACACATTTCTAATGATATAGCTTAGGTATTTTGTTAGGGCAGCATCTATTTCTGATACTACTTTTTGCATAGCAATTAGTTTTGCTGTATAAAAAATAGCACTAAAACTTCAGTAGTTCACAGTAATTAACTTTCTTATTCATGTTACATGTAGGCTGACTCTGGTTGCTATGGTTTTATTTATTGCTGCTCCATATGAGTTTTCCTACTGGAAAATAGTCTTTAGGAGCAGCATCTATATAGAACGTACTCATTCTCATGTCAGAGAGGAAAAGGAAGAGGTATGATAGCATTTTTAAGCAGAAATGAATTTCTCAGTTCTATGATTTGGATATGTCTCCCAGAATGTTGGAAATGTACGCATATCTTGGATACTTAATACCCTGTGTAACAGTGTTAAAAGGTGGAGTCTTTAAAAGATGATTAGGCTCTTCTCTCTTGAAGGGATTAATGCTGTTATTGCTGGAGGGAGTTTGTTATTGCAAGTGTGGGCTTCTGATAAAAGGATATGTTTGGCCCCATTTCTTTCTGTCTTGCACGCTTACTCTTCTTGTGATGCCTTCCTCCATTAAATGACCTTCCATGTCATGCTCCGGCACTTTCCAGCCTCAAGAACTGTGAGAAATAATTTATTTTATTTATAAATTGCCCAGTCTGTGGTATTCTGTTATAACAGCAGAAAATAGAGTAAGACAGTTTCCAGGATAGGGTGCCAGGTTTGTTTTCTTGGCAATCTTGTTTTGCTGTAAAAGAAGTCCTTGTGGCATTACTCTGAGTGTTCTTCTGCTGAGAGAAGCTCTACAATAGTGCCTATGTGCTTTGTTTTGCTGATATTCATCAAATCTTAGATTTGTCGGAGTTAGTAGATCTGCAGAGAATAAGTAGGCAACATTATTATTATACAAATGAGTACATCAAAGGGTAAAGAGGTAAAGGGCTTTCAAAGAGTAAGAGTAATGCCATGAATTAGTATCTAAACAAGGGATAGAATTTGGCTCCTCTCACTATTAGTATAGAGTTTTGTCTCCTATTCCACCTTATGCTTCTTCAGAAGAAATATAAACTTATTTAGTGAAACTATTGTTTTTTTCTTCTCTTTCTTTTTTTTAATTTTATTTTATTATTATTACACTTTAAGTTTTAGGGTACATGTGCACAATGTGCAGGTTTGTTACATAGTATACATGTGCCATGTTGGTGCGCTGCACCCATTAACTCGTCATTTAGCATTAGGTATATCTCCTAATGCTGTCCCTCCCCACTCCCCCCACCCCACAACAGTCTGCAGAGTGTGATGTTCCCCTTCCTGTGTCCATGTGTTCTCATCGTTCAATTCCCACCTATGAGTGAGAACATGCGGTGTTTGGTTTTTTGTCCTTGCGACAGTTTACTGAGAATGATGATTTCCAATTTCATCCATGTCCCTACAAAGGACAGGAACTCATCATTTTTTCTGGCTGCATAGTATTCCATGGTGCATATGTGCCACATTTTCTTAATCCAGTCTATTGTTGTTGGACATTTGGGTTGGTTCCAAGTCTTTGCTATTGTGAATAGTGCCGCAATAAACATATGTGTGCATATGTCTTTATAGCAGCATGATTTATAATCCTTTGGGTATATACCCAGTAATGGGATGGCTGGGTCAAATGGTATTTCTAGTTCTAGATCCCTGAGGAATTGCCACACTGACTTCCACAATGGTTGAACTAGTTTACAGTCCCACCAACAGTGGAAAAGTGTTCCTATTTCTCCACATCCTCTCAAAACTATTGCTTTTTATTGTTATTGCTGTTTGTGTTGTTAATACATAGAATGAGCAACTCCATCTCCTCTTCTTCAATCTCATGCTTACACATAAGTATCTGTCAGCTTAGCCTAAGTTATACAGCATGTCTGTGCCAGTTAATTTAGGCTATGTTATAATAACAAATGATCTCACAATCTCCGACTTAACACAACAAAGACTTATTTCTTGGTCATATTCACATGCATTGGAGATCATTTGTGGCTTCGCTCCATGTTGATTGTTCTTCCAGAATGAAGGATAAAAAGAAGATTCTATCTGAGACATAATTGCTTCATGGCAATAAGAAAGTAAGATGGTAGGGCCATGAAATAGCTGTAATTTGTTTTGCTGGGAGGTCACCCAGATAACTTCTGCCCATGTATTATTGCTGTATTAGTCCATTTTCACACTACCATACAGAACTACCTGAGACTGGGTAATTTATAAAGAAAAGAGGTTTCATTGGCTCACAGTTCTGCATGGCTGGGGAGGCCTCGGGAAACTTACAATCATGGTTGAAGGTGAAGGGGAAGCAAGGCACATCTTACATGGTGGCAGGAGAGAGCGAGCTATGAGGGAACTTCCCCATACCTTTAAACATCAGATCTCATGAGAACTCACTCACTATCACAAGAATAGCATGGGGGAAACTGCCCCCATCCAATCACCTTTCACCAGGTCCCTTCTCTGACATGTGGGGATTACAGCTGTCCATGAGATTTGGGTGGGGATGCAGAGCCAAACCACAGTTGACTAAGCCTGATGTCAGTGTAATGGATTCAGTAGTCCTTCTATAGGTAAGGATTCAGAGCAGAAGGGAGGGCAGCCAATATTTTCACTGTAGTACAATGTGCATGTACACACAATAGTTCAGAGGAAATGATGTGTCCATCTTCATTATTTCATCGGAACAATAGATTTAAAAGAATGTTTGATCAAAAAGGGCTGAAAATATGTAGAAAATGGAGTTTTTATTGGCTTTATCATGATATGTGTATGAGGATTTCTGCTTGAAGCATAGAGGAGTGAGCTCCTAATAAATTAATCTTCCCACAAATAAGAGCTATTGACTCTCAAAAAAGAACTACCTGAAGGCACCGGACACTGGAGATGGAAGCTGAGCAAGAATTTTTTGAAACGGAATTGAAACTTGGAGCCTGTAACCAGCGTGGGAATTGAAATTTGGAGTGTGTACGTTATTTTTTAACTGCTCTACACAGAAGGCAATCACAGCAGTGGTATTGGGCATGAGGTGGCTCTAGGTCTGATAGAAAATAATTCATCCTCTTCTTGGCAGAGGAATCAAGGAAGAGAGTTAAGATACAAAAATAGCTTCTGAAAAGCAAGAATCCAGAGAAGAAGAAACCTAACACCTAAAATATTGATATCTGATGAATGCATGAATAAGCAAGCTGAAAGCAATCAGGAGTTAAGATTTAAAGAACTAAACTGTACTCTGAGCCACTGCCATCACAGATATATAGTCTTTAATCTGAGTTTAAGTCATTTTTCTGCTAAACAAAAGCATCAACACTTTTTAAAGTGATATGAAAAAAGCCAGAGCCTAGATTTTTATTCATAATTACATTCATAATGTCCACAATTCAATCCGAAAACCGCTTCATATACAAAGATCCAGGAAACAATGACCCATTTTTAAGGGGAAAAATGACCAAATGTTGAAATTATCAGACACTAACTTTAAACAGAGTTATAACTATGCTCAATCAGGTAAAGAAAGATACACGTGGAAGGAATTAAAAAATTAGAAAATACCAGCATAATTGTAGAAAACATAAAAAGGCATAAAAGTAATTTTAAAATTGATAAAATCACAAAACCTGAAATACAAATTTCCTGTGTAGGCCAAATTTTTAAAATAAAGGTGTCAAAAGAATCTAAGTAAAACCAAATATAAATCAATAGAAATCATACAATTTGAAAAAGAGACAAAAAGTTTATGAAAAAATACAAACTGGGCCAGGCACGGTGGCTCATGCCTGTAATCCCAGCAGTTTGGGAGGCCGAGGCGGGCAGATCACGAGGTCAGGAGTTCAAGACCGGCCTGGCCAACATGGTGAAAACCCATCTCTACTAAAAATACAAAAATTAGCTGGGCATGGTGGTATGTGCTTGTAATCCCAGCTATTTGGGAGGCTGAGGCAGGAGAATTGCTTGAACCCAGGAGGCGGAGGTTGCAGTGAGCCAAGACTGCACCAGTGCACTCCAGCCTGGTGACAGAGGAGACTCCATCTCAAAAAAAAAAAAGGAAAAGTACAAACTGAGCCCCAGAGAACGGTGGAACATTTCAAAAGGTCTAACACCTTAATTAGGTAATTGGAGTCCTAGAAACAAAGGAAAAATTTGAGACAAAAAATATTTGAAGAAATGATGACCAAAACTTTCCAAATCTGGTGAAAGGCCTATATTTATAGATTACTAAAGGTCAGCAAACTCCAAATAGGACACATTTGAAAGAAGCATCTACACAGGTATAGGTACCTCCTAGTAAAACGGCTGAAAGACAAAAGGAACAAGAAAATCTTAAAAACACCCAGAAATTAATACTTTACATATGGTGGAACAATCGTTCAAATGACGGTTGATATGACATCAGAAACCATTAAGGACAGATGACAGTAAAGCAACATATTTAAAATGCTGAAAGAAAAAGAAAATAATGGTTAACCTAGAATTTTATATTTAGTGAAAACAGAACAAAGTTAAAATAAAGACATTTTCAGACAAAGTAAAACTATGGGAAATACAAATAAAATTCTTCAGGCTTGAAGAGGGAATTGATACAGAAAAATTCATATCTTAGGAATGAATAAAGTTTAAATGAATAGAGATAAAAGATACTGACTGTATGGTTAAATATAAACTAACAATTTTCTTATAACTTAAATATAGAAGATTAAAACAAATTTAATTGCATATTATATACTTTCAGCAAAGACACAGAAAATAAAATTTTAAGAATTTAATATACATTTACCCCCCAAAAAAATTATGAAATGCTTACATAAAAACTTAACAAAATATTCACAGGACTTTTACACTATAAAATAGAGAATAAAAGAAATTAACAAAAACCTAAATAAATGGAGGAATATTACTCATTCATGCATTGGAACAATCAATATTATTAAAATGTAAATTCTCTTCAAAGTGACCTATGAATTCCATGCAATCTCAACAAAATGTCTAGAAAGTTCTCTTAGAGGAAGCGACAAGTTGATTTTAAAATGTACGTGGAAATAAAAATGATGTAGAATAGTAAAATCAATGTTACACAAAAGAAAACGTAGAAAAAAGACACTACCAGACTTTAGAAATTACAATAACACTGTAGTAATCACAACAATATTATATGGGCATAAGCATAGGTATGTATATTGCTAGAGCAGAATAGAGTATCCAGAAATAGACCCAAACATATATGATGAAAAGATTTTTGACAAAAATGCCAAGGCAATTCAATAGGGGAAAAAGTACTTTCCAAAACATGCCACTGGAAGAGGTGCAATGACTCACATCTGTAATTCTAGTGCTTTGAGAGGTCAAGGCAGGGGCATCGCCAGCCTGCACAACATAAGAAGACCCCATCTCTACAAAAAATAAAAGAAATTAGCTGGGCATGGTGGCACACACCTGTAATACTAGGTATTCAGGAGGCTGAGGCAGGAGGATCTTCTGAGCTGAGCAATTTGAGGTTCTGGAGTTATGATCGCACCACTGCACTCCAACTTGGGTGACAGAGCAAGAATCTGTCTCTAAAATGAAATAAAAAAGGCACTGGAACAATGTGATATCAGTAAAAAAATAAAAATATCTGAATTTTAATTCACATAAAATTACTCTAAATGGATTATTCACTTAAATATAAAAGGTGAAACCATATAACTACTACTTAAAAACAAAGCTAAACTAATCTTGGAGACTTAGGGATAGGCAATCATTTCTTAAATCAAACACCTAAGGAAAAATCATAGGAGAAAATTTCACAATTGGGCTTTATAAAATTTTAACACTTTTGCTCTTCAAGAAACTATTAAGAAAATACAAAGAGAGAGAAAATACTCAGAACACACATATTTTATAAAGAACTGTGCCTAGAGTATATCAACAACTCTTATATCTTAAAAGTAAGAAGACAACCCAACTTTTTAATGTTCAAAATATTTGAATAGGCATTTACAAGAGAAAATATATGAATAGCCAATAAACACAGTAAAAAATACCCAACATCATTAGTCATCAGGGAACTGCAACTAAAACGCAATGAACTACTACTAACCACCCATAAAATGGAAGAAAAATTAAAAAGACTTAATAAGGTATTATTAATCAATAAAGTACAAAGTAAATGTACACATTCAATGGGAAACTAATCAGCAATTCAAAGGAATAAACTACTGATACATACAACAATATACATGAATTTCAAAATATTTTGCTGAGATAAAGATGCTAGAGACAAAAGATTATCATATGATATTATTCTTATTATAAAACATGGAAACTAATCTATAGTAACAAAAATCTAGTAGATTTTTGCTTGCAGTTGAGGGTCAACGGAAGAACTGACTGCAAAGATATAGTAAGGATCTTTGAGAAATGATGAAAAATGTTACTTTTATATTGTGATGGTGGTTTTATGGGTGTATACAGCTGTCAAACTCATTGATTTTACATCTTAAATAAATGAAGTTTCTTGCATAGGCTTTTTTCTCAAGAAATTTGCTATATTTTCATATACCACTGATTTTTGCTTTGTTTTGCTACCACAAAATCTAACAGTAATATTGTTTGTTCTTGCCAATGATAGTCTAGCATACTGCAGATCAGCCATTCTTCTGAGACAACTATAAAACATGAAAATAATATTTAAAAGGATTTATGGGAAGGTATTCAACATCTTCTAAGGCCATCGTCTGACTTGGCAGGCCAAGATGTCAGAGAAAAATCTAGAAAGGTAAAAGCAATATTCAGTACACTGATGCTTTTTCTTGGTGAATTTGAAGATTCACAAGCTACATCTAAGAGGCTAAGAAGACAAGGAAAATTTCTGGCATCCTAATGGAAGCCACTGAAAACAATGCACACATGAACCCCCAAGTAGGTGGGTCTCTGGTGAATGCCCTTGGTTTGCCTGTGGTCCAGGACAATTTCCATGTATACATGCAGCAAAGATAACAGTATTGAGAAAGAAACAATAATTCTTCTTGGAGAGAAAATACATACGATATATAATAATGATGCTAAGCTTTGGAAATAAGTTGTATGTTTTTCACTGAAAGAGCGGAATGGGTCTTTTTAAGCAGAAATCTTTTAACATCTAGTCCTTCAAAAGGTTTCTGAGAGAGCTTTCTTAGTAAACAGCAGGGGGAAAAGACAAGGGAAATTCAACGAGGTACAGAAGAGGTTCTATGCTTTTCTCAGAATACGTAATTAATGCTTTTGCTTCCTCAGTTTCTTCCCCGTAGTCAATCTATATTCTTCCAAAAATAGAGTAAGTCCCAAAGACTGTCCTTCTCACTGTTTAATAGCTGTCAGGAAGAAATTTAAATACCAGGAGGATGAGAACCCCTCTTTTAGACCTCTGTCTCCAATATCGTTCTTCAAAATGAACTAATTTTCTGACAAATATTGTGCAAGAAAAATGTCATTAGCTGGCTTTAACCAACCTCTATGCTGACCTTGGGGTCAAAAAAAATCATGTTTTTATCGTTTTTGTGCGTATGCGAGACTGTGACCAGTTACTTCACCTCTGAACTTTTGATTCTGACAATGCCATCAGACTAGGATATCATGTCATTGAATTACATGCTTACAATGGCAGAAGAAATATTATAAATGGCAATCTATTTCCTATATACCACACTGCCTTTAATAAAAGTAACATATATTCTGCCTACTCTGTGGATAGTCTCATGCCTCTTATTGGTGAGTAAGCCTATATAATGTTGCCTGTATCACAATAATTTCTGTGAACCTTAAAACACTGCTGACATTTTCTTGTATTAAACATTAGGAACAGGTCCAGAGGGAACTGTGCCTCATTATTTTTCTTTGAACATTTCTTTCTTTCTTAAACTTCCTCATTAAATTAGTCATTTTCTTCCCTGGATGTAAAAGTAGCTGACACAAAAGGGCCACATTTATGGTATAGTGATGAGTTTTACAGAATCAATTTTTAATTTTAAAATGACTAAATTGGAAGGGAGATGAAGCATGCAATTAAAACAAATTAAAATTGATAATGATTATCTGTAGAAAAAATTGTGTCCTGGTTTTTTCCAGTATTCCATACCCCTTACAAAACTAATTCCAGTCCCTTCAAATTTGCTTGTTATAGGTAGATTTTTTTCGTTGTTTTTAATACTCTCCTGTAACAGAAAAGTTGAATTCCTTGGCAAAAATCGATTGTGTGATATGAGTTTTGAGCCATAGGTTATGGTTTATTTTTAACTGCATATTTCCAGAATTTTGTTAAATTTTTTTACAAGTAATTTCTAAGTGATAGTCACAAACACATGTGAACACACATATCCACACACAAGAATCCACAAACCACAAATGCATCTTGTAAGGTGTGGTGAAAATTTGTGATTGTTACTTTTTAATGTTTTCAACTCTATTCAGGTTGTAATTCAAATTTGCTCATACCAAAATCCTGAGCTAGTTTTAGTACTCTTTTTTCT
Organism: Pan paniscus; assembly: GCF_029289425.2. NCBI lineage: Eukaryota > Metazoa > Chordata > Mammalia > Primates > Hominidae > Pan > Pan paniscus. Next base: position 189,532,691 of record NC_085926.1, on the reverse strand, counting down.
CAATTCTTATATTTAATCTAACATAATTGTTGACATTATCCTTAAAATCTATCCAATCTGACTATTGTTCATTATCCCAATTTCTGTCACTCTAGTCTAAGTCACTAGTATTATCTACTTTGATCCCTGTCATGCCTATCATTCCTGTCTCTGCTTTTATTATGCTAAATTGCATACCACACGCAAGAGCTAAAATGATCCATTTAAAACATAAATCATGTCATGTTGCTTTCCTACATAGACTTCAATGACATTTCACTGAACTTAGAATAAGGTGCAAACAATTATCATGGTCTATGAGGGACTATATAGTCAGACAACTACTCAAAACATTGCCTTTCTCTCCTTCCACTCTTCTCTCATTCATTTGACTTCATTAGTACTGGACATGTTGGTATTCCTTGGAAATAACAGTTCTGTCCTGGCTCGGGCCCTTTTGTGCTTGGTGTTTCCTCATCCTGGAGTATCCTTTGCCCACACCTTGGTCTGAATTGCTGCCTTTCTTCATTAAGGGATCTGCCCAAATATCTCGACAGAGAGAGTGTCCCTTAATGATCCTATTTAAAGTGGCATGAGACAAGTAGAAAGTAGTCTATTTTGTTTAAAATGCTACAAAATGTTGAAACTTGGTATTTTGGGGAAAAATCGCCGAAGATTTTTGCATGGTACTTTTTCTCATCAGCTAGAAAAGTGGGAGAAAATAATGTGTCTTCACAGAGTGCAGCAAAAATCTGAGGAAATATCTGCAGGATAATGGCTCCGTAACTACATAACACAGTAAAGATATACAATTCTATTTTATTGGTGATGGTAAATAATTGGGGGCAATATTTTTCTGACAGTGCTGATATGGCAAAACCATATATGCAGCACCTATATTTGTATGATGCTTTGGATTGTAGGGTTTCACAAATATTTGCATAGTTTTCTTCAAAATCATCCTGTGACAGTAAAAAAATAGTACTACCTGTATTATCATCATTTATGTATGAGAAACTGAGGCCCAAATGGCTTGTATTCACAGCCTACAAGTGTTAGATTTTGTACCTTATGCCAACTTTTATAACTACAAATTTAGTATTTTTTCATAACACTATATAACAGAAGATCTAAATGCCAGAGAAAAATATATAAACCCAAATAGTCCATCTAATTAGATCCATGTTGATGAATTATCTATTAGTTATCTATTAATTTTGATTAATTATCTATTAATTTGTTGATACAAATACTGAACCATTTCTGCTTATGCAAGAAAAGATACTTTTTCTATTGCTACAGTTATAAAAGCAAAAAAGAAATTACAAAATGGTTGGAGAGAGTTAACAGTAGTCTTTGAGTTCCTGAGTTTGTCACCACAAATGGAAAGCTTTCATAGACCTTAAAATTAACTTCCTCCATTGCCAAATGACCAGCTGCACAAGACAGTCTACAGATCTTCATTAATTGGATTAAACAAGCTTGCTATGTTTTTCTTTCTAGCAACATGAGCTATATGAAAATCTCTAAAGATAATGCCCTTCTTGACAAGATTTATTCCTGACGAGCTGTCAAAGCAGCATAAAGCCAAGGCTCCAGTGAATGAATACAAAGGAAGATTGCCACCCTATGTACAATATCCAAGAAGGAGATTTCTCCAGGAACTGTATGTTTAAGAGTTTTTAATCTATTAGAATTCTAGGTATGAGAGGCATTGTGTGGCTACTCAAACCTTATTTTACAATTACAGAGGGAGCACCACCCTTTAATTATGATGGCTCTAGACTATCACTTTCATGACCACTGCTTCAAACTTTAACATGTTATCATCAGAGAAATCGGCACAGAACACAAAGTTTTCAGTTTAAAAATGTATGTCATTGTTTATTGTTTAAAATTTATTAATTGCTACTATTTTCAATGCTCTGTGTTAAATTCCACGGAAGACACAGAGATAATTATTGATTTTCTGCCCTATCATGATTATTGTCCAGAGGATGGATGAGATGTTTATGCAGAGACCAGGGGATGAAGAAGAAAGTAATAATTTCTATAAAAGAATACTAAGTTTTGGAGTTTGGGAAAATGCTTATTCTTATCATGGAGTCTGGGTTTCAGAGCTGGGTAGTTAAGAGATTATTTATTCTATTCTTCTCATTTTAGATACGAGGAAATCTAAGCCCTGCTTGGAAAAATAATTTTTTTAGTTCATATTGCTACTTAGTAACAGATTCAGGAGCAAAATAAGCTATCTGAGTTCCCAGTCTTCTGATATTTATAGGAATGGATGCACACTATAGTTAATAATAATAGTTAGCCTTGGAGCTCAGAATTGAACACCTGGATGTATTTTATACCAGGCAGCCAACGGGTTGCCACATTCACCATTTCGAATCCTGGCCAGCTTCTCACACCATATCCAACTATGACTTTTCCAGTGGGAGCTCTTCAGGGAAATGGGCCAGGGTTTTAAGAAAAGAAACAAACAAACAAACAAACAAACAAAACAATTCTAGCCTTCAACAATCTGTACAACATCTAACTTTTAAATTGCTCAAAATTCTGCCTCATCACAACTCTATCTACAGCCTTTAACACCAGTGCCTTCAATTACTGTCATTGACACAATATCCCGACCAGTCTTCATCCAGAACCCAGGTTCATACTGCCTATTGGACAGTGACACCTTAATATCTAAATGACATATCTAAATGGAAATAAAACTATAATAAAATGGGAAATCTCTAAAGCTGAGGTCATTACCTCTGTTGCTTTGATATATTTCTCGTGTTCTATGCTCTCTCTCTCCATGCGATTAAACCTGCAAAATTTTAAAATAATTTGTCAATTGTGTTTCCCCATTCATAAGTCCTTTTCTATCCTTGTCTCCTGCTCTGTAAAAGCTTCCCTGGCTTTTCTTTTCCCTGTGCTCTACCACTTACTAGAGTTGACAAATTTCTTAAAATCCCTGGGTGTTAGCGTTTGCAATTGTAAAAGAAGGATGGTCATTTCAGTTACCTTAAAAAAGATTATTATGCTGGGATCATGGGGGTTATTGGATGACTTTCTGCTTATTTATTTTTTGTTATTTTCTACATTTTCTATAAAGAGAATTATTTACTTTAATAATAGCCAAATAAATGCACAAAATTCAAGCAAAAAAAATCATAAGAATTTTTTGTGCCACTTTTGTGTTTTTATTTGAAAATGATATTTTCCTGTTTTAAATTCAAACAGTAACAACTAGTTATACAATGAAAAGTCCCTCCATCTGTGGCAAAAACTGATAATTATTGAGCAAAATTTATTGCCTCTTACCCCTGGCCCGCAACCAAATTGCCACATTGTCAGACTCACTGGCACTTAGGTGTGACCACATGATAGTTTCCTAGCCAACAAGTAAAAGTAGTAATGTGCAACCTCCAAACCTCCAAGCCTTCCCATAAAAATCTCCATCTGCAATCCTCCATGCTGTTTCTCCTTCTTCCAAATGAATTTTACTATCTATGAGAACTTTAGAAGCCAGTGGGAAAAAATATTACAAAGTTGGTCATCCTGGGTTGCTGAACAACTGTATGATATAAGACACCCCCACCCTCCTCATTACAATTAATGCAGAATCTCAATGAAGTGATATGTGAGCAAAAAAAAACAAAGACTTCTATTGCATTTGAGCCATTATGTAATTTGGACTGTATATGTTACAGCAGTAAGCCAATTTTAAATATATCTGACTTCCCAAATTAACCACTTATAACAATCAGAATAGACTAGGTTTATTTGGTGATAAACAAAACCCAAAATTCACAAAAGTTTAAAACAGTAAAAGTTTATTTCTTGTTTCTGCAAACTTCTTGATAGTCCTGGTGACTCTCAGGCAGTTGCCCTTGTATATGAGTCAGCCATCCAAGCTGCTTTTATCTCGTGGCTCTACATTTTCAACACAAGACCTTGTGCATTAACACTGCAAGGAAAGAGAGAGATGGCAGAATTTAAAAAGGGCTCTTCATTTTTGTCAGCTCAAAAGTCAGTCCCACTCATTTTATTTGCCAGATCTAGTTTCCTGGCTTCAGTTAACTGCAAGAAGTATGGAAACTATAATCTTCTGTATGTCCAGGGAGAGAAGAACTAGCTATTAGTGAACTCAGTCAAGTCCACTACACAACTGTTATCTATTTCTAGAGAAATGAGGGTCTACTATACAGACAGTGTTTGAACTTTTGCTTTTTCATTTAGCGTATTTTGCAGATTAATATACAAATTATTCCTTTCTAATGGCAGAATTTATTCAATATGTCCCTCATTGTTGGAAATTTGACTTATTTCCAGACATTTTCTATTGCAAACAGTATTGCTGTGAACATTATTTGAGTACATACTAGAATATATATGAGATAAATTCCTAAAAATAAAATTTCTAGGTCATATTTGCATTTCTAATTTTGATATATATTTTTATGATACATCTTATATATAATTTTATCCAACGAGTTTGCATGAATTTACATCATTGCCAATGACTTAGGAAGTTGTTTCCTTTCAAGTTTGCAATGACAATATATTATCAAAATCATGTGAGGGTATTAGGCGTAATCTGCATAGTAGCCTATCACATACAGTCATGCATTATTTAACAATAGGGGTGTCTTCTGCAAAATGTGCCATTAGGTGATTTCCTCATTATGTGAGCATCACAGAGGGTACTCACACAAACGTAGATAGTATAGTCTACTACGCAACTAGGCTAGATGGCATAGCCTAGAGGCTACAAAACTGTATAGCACATTACTGTGCTGAATACTATAGGCAGCTGTTGCACAATGTAAGCATCTGTGTATCTAATCATAGAGAATGAACAGTAAAAATAGTGTTATAATCTTATTGGCCCGTATATGTCACCTGTCTTGACTGAAACATCATTATGTGGTACATGACTATATTTATATTTAACTGAGTAAACCTTACTAAACATTGATTTTGTTTCTAATATTCAAATTACATAAAATATTACACATAAGTATGTACCCACATTTTAATTATTTTATTAGTGGAATTACTGTATCTACAAGTGTGAACTATTTTAATTTTCTTGACATTTTATCAAATTGCTTTACAAAAAGGTTTTACCAATTTACACTTCCTCCAGTGTTACGTGAAGGCCCATCTCACTTCACCTCCACCAATGTTAGGTTTTATCATTTTTTAATCTTTGTAAACTTGTAAGCTGCATAAGGGAAATACTGGAAATTGGCAATGCCACCTCTGTAACAACTAACTTATGGGACATTAGCAAGGCAAATTCTATTATCATGAATATTCTAAGGGGTACTTTTTTTAGTGTTGCATCTTTTTACAATTTAGCATCTTTTGGGAGGTAGAGTCACTATTCCCCAGTGGCATGTGGTTCTTGTGAACATTTCAATCATGTTACCTTGCTACAGGAATTCCCTATTCCCCTGTTGCCAACAAACACCCTAAGATGTGCCAATTCAAGACCTTCCTTAATATTAATCTATAGAACCTGGAATAAATAAGCTGTTACCCCTTTAAGGGAAGGGACAGTGTTGCTAAACTGAGAGGAAATAATACTGGAATGGCCAGGGGCCATATCTTATTTAAAATATGAAGAATGAAACTAAGCACAGATAAGAAAAGAAAGATAATATTTTAGCAATACTGAGTGCATAATTCCTGCCCTAGGTGCTTCGTTTTTCTGTATCTCTTGCTTTCAACTTTAAGCTACTCTTTTCTTGCCAGCCAGTGAGCTTCTTTTGTATAAACTAATTTGAGCTGAGTTCTTGCCTTTTGCAACTGAAATAATTCCTACTAATACACACACTAAAGCAGTACCTTTACATACTTCTCTACTTTGCATTCTGATAACCAGAATCTTAGTCATCATAGACAATGTAAATCTTATGAAATTTCATAAAGAAAGCAGTATTAGATCCACAAGTGCCTCCCAAATATTCAAAGAAAGATATTTTTCAGGACTTGATATAATTTTAATATTACTGTATTGACTTGATTACAATGTATTATTATAAACTGGAGATCCTTTTCTTGATATATAATAGACGAGTCCAAATCCTATTAGCTTCCAACCCTGCTGAGTACCTGTTACAGAATTTTACTCTTTGGTGTCCCTTGAAATAGGAGTCAAAAGGCTATATTGTGGAGTAAGCATTGGACTAAGAGGCAGGTGCTTGCATCTGGACATCGAGCGAGTCTTTAAAGCTGAGCTAATCTAGAGTAGCTAGTTTAACAACATTGAATAGATTGTTTTAGTTCCTAGTTTTACAACATTGAATAGATTGTTTTAGTTCAGTTTCCTCACTTATAATAACCTCATTTGAATGACTGCTAGAATCCCTCCTTGTTCTAACATTCTAATGAATATCAATTTAATAGTAAATTTAACTGAAAGTAGCAAGTCTGATCTTAATCCAGTCCAGTTTATGTTGAATAAGTAAAACATTGCTTTCATTTATTCTCCTGTTTACATGAAAATGAACTAGACACTTTAGAAATCTTCTCCTTTTATTTCTTTTATATAGTCACAATGACTTAGGTGTTTCTGAATAGCCTACATCAATTAAAGCATTATATATCATTTGACATTTCAAAATCATTAGTAAAAATGTTACATTTCTGGTGGATCGATTATTCTGTGATTATACCAGGTCTATAAAAAATGCTCCTAGTTATATTAATAAATAATTATATTTGTAGGTTTATTATAAGAACTGTAGTTCTGAAACTCATGATTTTTCTGAATGGCAGTTAAATAGATATGGACATCTTTTTAGCAAATAATTAAATCAAAGTTTCCTTTGGGCATGCAGTTGCTTGGCCTTTATATGGATTTTTAAGTTAGCATGCTAAAACTGTGGGGTTCTCTTTCTTTTCTTTATTTTTTATCAAGTCAAGAACCCATGAAATGAAATGATGTTACAGTACAAACTACATTTGGCAAATAGAATGGAGAGTAACAGCTCCAATTTTCTACTGTTTTTTTCTGTCACATTAACATAATTCCATTAAGAATATCTACAGAGAATTTCTGGTGTGCAAGACCATACATCAGATATTACAGAAGATAAAAGAAATGAAACAGAAATAACTCTATTCTAAGGTGAATGCCTTCTCCAGCAAAATGAATAAAATGCATACCTACAAAAAATTTATCATCATTACATATTTATTGAGCATCTTTTGTCTCCAGGAAACTTACATTTTAATGAGAGAGACATACATAAAATAACTTCAAATAGTGCTATGAAGAAAGTAAAACATGACAATAAAATAGACAGTAACTGGGAAGTTACTTTACGTTAGATGATCAGAGAGCTTTTTGCAGCAGTAGAATATAAACTAAGACCTGGATAACAAGAAAAAGCCAATCAGAAAGATCTGAAGAAAGTATTTCAGGATGAGTGAATAGTTCAAGGCCTTAAGGCATTAATGTAACATATATCATATATTACTAATAAAGGAGGATTACGCTGAGGCACCCTAGGACAAGGGGCCATGAGAATTCACAGGCGTAAGAACATATGTAAAAGTAGATACAGAAGATTTGTGAGAAACAAATTAAATGAGCCTCAAATTTGAGCAGGTTTCATTAAATGGACATGTCAAGGTCAAGGAAGAGAACCCAAGAAAAAACATAAACTAGGAATTTCTAACACACAGTTATAGTCTTAAGATTATGTAGTGATGTTTAACATTTACCAAAATGAAAGAGTAGCATCAGGAGGTCTTTAGTGGACTTTTCCAAAAACATCATGAAAAAACAGATGCTGGCTTCTTTTAGAATCTCAGAGCAAGTACTGCCCCATAATATCCAAGATATTAATACTTTAGGAAATAAATCTGATTTTAATTATTAAAACTTGAAATTACATATTTTATTCTCTTGTCCTGTGTGATTTTTTTAATATTCACTTACAAAAATCCTTCTCTCAGAATTTTCTAGGGAATAATTGTGATTATTTGAGAATTATTCATGAAAGGATTTGTATAATTAAGAGCTAAAAGAAACTTTAAAGCTCACCTAACCCAAACTCTAAATTTACAGATGGAGAGATCCAGAGAAGTAAATCTTGCCCATTAATAATTGAAGAGATATCAAGACTTGAACCTAATTCTGCATTGATTCCTAATCCAATACTTTTTTATTGTTTCCTTATTTTTAATTATGAGCATAATTACTTGTATAAACATATAACAGTAAAATTATATATATGGTGTAAAACATGATATGTGTCTGTGTACAATGTGTGTGTGCAGGATAATTAAATCAAGCTATTTAACATATATATTACCTCACATATTTAACATTGTTGATGGTGTGAAGGTTGTTGGTCAAAGGACACAAAATTAGTCAAAGGGTACAAAGTTTCAGTGATGCAAGACAAATAAGTCCTGGAGATTTACTGTACAATATCGTGCCTGTAGTTTATTTGACATTGTATACTTCCCAATTTGCTAAAGGGTGTATCTTCTGTTATCCCTTCTGTGACAGAAATGTAACAATAAATAAAGAGGGTAGGAGGAAACATTGGGAGGTAATGGGTATGTTTATGGCATATATTGTGATGAGTTCCTGGGTGTACACGTATCTCCAAAATCTTCAAGTCATATAGATTAAATGGGTATAATGTTTTTGTACAGTCAATCATATCTCAATAAAGTAATTTTTAAAATATCTGAGAAAACTCAGGGAACTAAAACACAGTAAGATATGAAGTATATCAGATATAATTTGTTTAAATGAAAATTTTAAATATCATATATTTGGATGCCTTTAATATTTTACAACTACAGATGATTCAAGTTATTTTTCTTTAAATAATGTCCCAATCCTTCACTTGCATTCAGGTATGATTTCTAAAGAGGTCAAAAGAAAGGGTGGAATTTGTAAGATTTCTTGACAGAAAGATATCAATCTATCTGAAATATCATACTCTCCTATCACTCACTCAGCATTTTTGAAATTTAGCCTTCTTTTTATCTAAAACCACAATGTAAAAATTTGTTGATGCAACTTCTGAATATTTCATACCAAATCCCTAAGTATTGTTTAGGAATTAGAGAAGAAACTTTAAGACCCTTGTATTTATCTTTACTAGATTAAGGATGATTACAGGCCAGGTGCGGTGGCTCATACCTGTAATCCCAGCACTTTGGGAGGCTGAGGCAGGGGGATCACCTGAGGTCAGGAGTTTGAGACCAGCCTGCCCAACATGGCAAAACCCTGTCTCTACTAAAAATACAAAAAATTAGCCAGGTGTGGTGGCACATGTCTGTAATCCCAGCTACTCAGGAGGCTGAGGCAGGAGAATCACTTGAACTCGGAAGGTGAAGGTTTCAGTCAGCCAAGATCACGCCATTGCACTCCAGCCTGGGCAACAAGAGTGAAAGTCCATCTCACCAGCATGGCACATGTATACATATGTAACTAACCTGCACATTGTGCACATGTACCCTAAAACTTAAAGTATAATAATAATAAAATAAAGAAAAAGAAAAGAAAACACAATGGTTTTAATTAACTTTTAAATATAATAATATTTACATGAAAGCACAGCAGATGTATTCTCAAAAAAGGTTAACTGTTTTTTAAAAAATTCTCTCTTTAATGCTATTTGCATATGAAACTTGTACTCAGCTGCCTAATTTTTATCTTATTAAATGCAAAATAGATCTATAACATCCTACTAGACTAAAACTCAAATGGACACACCACATATACATACTTTTTAAAAACTCAATGTAAGTTGCCTTACAATTTGCAGTTTGTGTGTGAATCATCTCATTCATCACTTAACAATCAGTTACTTTTGGATAGAATGCCTAAGCCCAACAGTGACAATGACATCAGAATTCAATTTAATGAGAATGGCTATTTCTGAGTGAAACGGAGAAAAGTGAGAACAAGAACAACATGACCAGTTCCTAAGAATGCATATAACTTCCAATTATGCAGGCTAATGGATTTTTAAAGATTGTCCTAGATCTTTCCTTTAATCCCATTGATTTGATTTTCCATTTCTCTCTCCATTCTCTGTCAGACTCATTTTTGTTGTGAGCACTGTCATACAGCACTCAAAGCCAAAAATGTTTTCTAGCGAGTTGGGCTAGGCTTGGGTTGGCACTGCTTGCTCAAATATAAAAAACAAATGAAAAGATGAGAGGTATATTAGTGAAGTGCAATAGCACCAAATGGGAAAAGGATACACTTGTTGAATATGAAGGAGACACTTAAATTATCTAACGTTCAATTGGCACAACTGTAAAATTAGAATATTAGATTTAACCTTTATCCTCTAATATTGTTTTGATCTTTTTTTTTTTTTTTGAGACGGAGTCTCGCTCTGTCGCCCAGGCTGGAGTGCGGTGGCGCGATCTCGGCTCACTGCAAGATCCGCCTCCCGGGTTCACGCCATTCTCCTGCCTCAGCCTCCGGAATAGCTGGGACTACAGGCACCCGCCACCACGCCCGGCTAATTTTTTGTATTTTTAGTGGAGACAGGGTTTCACCCTGGTCTCGATCTCCTGACCTCGTGATCCGCCCGCCTCGGCCTCCCATAGTGCTGGGATTACAAGCGTGAGCCACCGCGCCCGGCCTATTGTTTTGATCTTATTACTACTGTATAAACTTTTAGAATTAGATGATCTCTAAGTTAACTTTAGAGATCACCCAGAGTAGTCCATACATTATTTGAGTTGGATAAAAACCTTTGTGCATTTATTTCTATGCAGTGGCTCCTTAGAAGTTTCTGCCAAATCACGGGTGGATCACGAGGTCAGGAGATCGAGACCATCCTGGCTAACATGGTGAAACCCTGTCTCTACTAAAAAATACAAAAAATTAGCCGGGCGTGGTGGCGGGCGCCTGTAGTCCCAGCTACTTGGGAGGCTGAGGCAGGAGAATGGCGTGAACCCAGGAGGAAGAGGTTGCAGTGAGCCGAGATCGCGCCACTGCACTCCAGCCTGGGCAACAGAGCGAGACTGTCTCAAAAACAAAATAAATAAATAAAAGATCCAGATAGCTCAGGTGAGGTCTTGTGGGGAAAAGTCTCCTACAACTATTCTATTCAGGCCACAGATTTTCTCTTAACTTTGTTCTTAATCTTTTAGATAGATATAGGGCCTTGACATTCTGTAAGTTTCCCGGCTCTTGTTATTGGGAGAAAGATGTCCTTATAAATCTCTCCCAGATAAATGCGGAAGGTTAAGCTGTCAGAACTAGAAATTGTGTACTGCAAGTGATTACTTGTATGACATTAGGTGAACTTCTTCACTTTTCTTGTTCTCATCTATTTTTTTTTGGTTTTTTTATGTAGTGAATGGCAATTACACTTATGTTTTCTGTTCTTTCATAGAACATACGACTGGGACAACATGAGAGACACAGCTTTGTGGGTTTCTACATACTACAATACTGTGATTATTAAAAAGGAAAATGCAATACGAACAGTAGAAAGAACAAGTAGAACCTAAATGGTCTTCAACAGGGGTGCTAAAAAATTTGACTGCAGTAATTGTACAGGGTTTAGCTGAGCGTAACGTGACTGATTATCAGCTTTAACACAAAACATTTTCAGGCTTTTCTTAGTTGATGTGACTGTATCAAGGTGAGCACCTCCAATGTCAGCTCACAAAAGTTTTCACTGGCTGGGTGCAGTCACTCACACCTGTCATCTCAGCACTTTGGGAGGCTGAGGCAGGTGGATGACCTGAGATCAGGAGTTCGAGACAAGCCTGGCCAACATGGTGAAAACCTGTCTCTACTAAAAAAATTTAAAAATTAGTTGGGGGAGGTGACAGGCACCTGTAATCCCAGCTACTAGAGAGGCTGAGGCAGGAGAATCGCTTGAACCCGGGAGGCGGAGGTTGCAGTGAGCCGAGATTGCGCCATTGCACCCTAGCCTAGGTGACAAGAACGAGACTCTGCATCAAAACAAACAAACAAAAAATATAGTTTTCATTTAGCATACATAGTTATTGTTTCTGCCTCAGGAATCATCATGTTCCAGGAAAATAAATAAGCCAGGTCTAGATATATCCTAAGAAATTTTGATAAGAAATAAGTAGCATCCTTAGTTCTGCTATGAAGATATTATTAATCTTATACTATATTTAATGAATAAAGTTATATATGAAGCTTTTGTGCCCTAGCATTTGTAGCATTGGTTGTGTTAATAATCAGGATAATTATTAGTGATAATTCTCAAGATAATATGCCAGGAACATTTCTAATTTTTTTAGTTTACTTTGAAACTAAAGTTGAATAAAGGACAAAATGGCCATTGTCACTGTGAAGAAACTTAATAATGGTTTTCTCCATCTGTAAAACACACTAACTTGAATTTTATTGTACTAATTTCTTTAATAATTATATAAAAATTATATAATTTACATTTATATGCTAGCACATAATATCTGACTTTGGTTGGTTAAAACAACCTATCCAAAGTCAGATATTACATGCCATTGTATAAATGTTTTTATCTAACTGTTACTATTTGTGTTGGTTATCATTAAATACCACATACAGAGTATGCTCAACAACTTAAAAACTAAACATAGAAAAATACAAGGACTTCCATTATTTTGCAATATGGCAAACTAAATATTAATTGAATCACTTCCCATAACCATACAACTAATTTTGATGAATAAAATGTGAAAACAACAAAAATCCTATGTACAGAATAGGCGAGAATTCTGTGAGTATTGGAGCTTGCATTAACCTGGAGTCAACTGTCCATCACTGATAGCCAAAAGCCTCTATTATAATCAGTCAACTGCACTGGAGAGAGGAGGTCAGTGACTATGGTGCTAGCAGAATGGTAGCTCAGTTAAGAGAAATTCAGAGAAAAATAAGACTTCTGAACAATCATAAGTCAAAGTAGGTTAAAACCTGACTGGAGAGAGTTAGCAGAGATGTGTTCACCTGTCTCTGATTCCAAGCAGAGCTAATCAAAAAATAAAATGTCTACTATGAAAATTCTTTAAGTATTATTTTGTTTATAATTGACACACGGTAATTGTACATATTTATGTGGTACAGCTTGATGTTTCATTGCATGTATACATTGTATAATAAAGATATTTAGCATATCTGTCATTTTAATTTATCATTTCTTTGTGGTGATAATATTTAAAATCCTCTCTTCTAGTTACCTTGAAATGTACAATACACTATTAGTTATACTCACTCTACTGTGTAATAGAACACCATAACTTATTCTTCCTGACTAACTGCAACTCTGTACACACTGAGCAACCGCTCCCTCTTCCCCCCAACCCTCTATCTCTGATAAACTCTATTCTAACACTTTGTTTTGTTTTGTTTTGTTTTGTTTTTTGAGACAGAGTCTTGCTCAGTCACCCATGCTGGAGTGCAATGGTGCGATCTCAACTCACTGCAAACTCCCTGTCCCGGGTTCAAGTGATTCTCCTGCCTTAGCCTCCCAAGTAGCTGGGATTTCAGGCATGCGACACCAGGCCCACCTAATTTTTGTATTCTTAGTAGAGACGGGGTGTCATCATGTTGGCCAGGCTGATCTCCAACTGCTGACCTCAGGTGATCCACCCGCTTCAGCCTCCCAAAGTGCTGGAATTGCAGGAGTGAGCCACTGTGCCTGGCCTCTACTGTCTACACTTCTATGACAGTAACATTTTTAGATTCCATATATGAGTAATTTCATGCAGTGTTTTTGTCTATCCGGGCCTGGGTTATTTCGTTTAACATAATGTCCTCCAGTTTCATTCATGTTGCTGCGAATTTCTTCGAGAATTCTTAACAGCAAGGTTGCATGTATATGAGTTTGGGGACAGATTTACCATCACCTTTGGGATAAAAATCTCCAAGTTGAAAATTTCATTTAAAGTGGTTCCAGGTTGGTATTACCCTCAGACTCCTAGGAAAGGTTAAAAAAAAATCCAGAAGAATGTGTATTTTCAAAACAAGTCTCAAAAGAATTCACATAAAATTCTAAGTTATATGATAAGCCTAAAATTAATATATATATAAATAAGAGGAAAATATTTAAACATGTCTCTCCATATGAATTAGCAGAAACATAATGAAATGTTAAACCCATAAAGTCTGCAAGTATTAGAATTTCAAACAAGAATATAATGTTGATATGTTGAATATTATTTTTTAAAAAAATGCTTTGAAAAATAAGGCCAAGTAAATCTGAAAAATAATAAAATGTAAAATGCAGACATTAATAACAGGATTTAGAAACTCAATGCACAAAAAATACAGCACAGTAGAAACATTAGAAGATGTATCCTCCATGAGTAAAATGGTGAATAGTAGTAAAGTAATTAAACCAACTGCAGAACAGAAACTACATGAAAAATAGGAGAGATTGTAAGATACATTGAATAAGGTAAGAAGATTTAACATAATCTATTTTTAGAGTACCTTATGCTTTAGGAGGCTTAGGAGGGAGAATTGCTTGAGGCCAGGAGTGTGAAACCAGCCTGAGAAATATAGAGAGACCCTGTGTCTGCAAAAATAAAAATAAAAAAATTAGCAAGACATGGCACACACCTACATTTCCAGCTACTCAGGAAGCTGAGGCTGGAGGATCGCTTGAGCCCAGAAATTTGAGGTTGCAGTGAGCTGTGACTGCATCACTGCACCATTCCAGCCTGGGTGACAGAGCAAGGCCCTGTCTTTGGAAAAGAAAAAAAAGGTGGAGGGAGTGGGGAGAAGAAGCAATAATTAAAAAACATAGCAGAGAGTTTGATGACTGACAGAAAAAAATCATGCCTCAAATTGGTTACATAAATAATTCAAAAAGTAAATATTTTTTAAAAATCCAAATTAGAATATAGTAAAATACCAAAGACAAAATTAAAAGCAGTCAGTGACAAAATGTAGACTAACTGTAAAAGGTCTATAATTAGATATTGGCAACACTAAAATTCAGAAGATAATGTGATTACATCATTACAGTGATTAGCTAAAAATATTTAAAAAGTAATCTTGGAAAATCTATACCCAGTGAAATTATCTTTCAGTAATGAGGATAAAATAAAAGTATTTTTAGGCACACACAAAGTAAAAACATATTCTATCAATAAACTCTAAAAGAACTTCTAGAGAAATTCTTTATTTAAAAAAAGTAATTCCAAAGGAAGGTCAAAGGTTCGAGAAAAAATACTGAATGAAGAAAATATTATATCAGTCAAACTTAAGGCAGAAATTAATTATATTAAACAACAGTAACAGTATGCAGTTTAAAAATTAATTAACATATATATAAATCATGACCAAAAAAGTAAAATAGTGGCAAGTGAGAGGAATTCTTATATGGATAAACTGAATATAATTCTTGTTGTTAGCTTTAGAATTTATTAAAATGTATATATTAATTTAAAAAATTATAGAAAAACTACTAAAATATAGATTTGATATAAACTCTAAACCAGTAGGTGGAAAAATTACAATGACTGAAAAAAAAGAGAAAGAAAAAATACCCTCACATGGACAGACAGAATTTATAAACAAATCATAATCAATGTAGGGCTAAAGTAAATATTGTATTAAAATAAAAATAAAAATTGTCAGACTGTATTTTAAGAATATATTTTTTAAAAGTATTTCTATACAGAAGAGAAAAAACACATGAGGCAAATTCAAGCAAAATAAATATATTGGATGTGTCTATATTAATATCAGATAAAAGGTACTTTAAATCAAACTACCAATAAACAGAGTAATCAGATATTGAGAAAAGATTCAATTCACCAGAAATATCATAAAGTTGAATGAAACTAACAACAAAGTTTTGAAACTTATAAAAAAGAAAACTTATGGAATCCCAAGAAAATGAAAAATTTATCATCATGAGAGGTTTTAACATATCTCTGTCAGATATTAATGAAAAAATAAGAGATTAAATTAATAAGTGGAGGATTTGAAAAATTCAGTAGAATTTTCTGTGTCTTTTTTCCCCCACTCCCTCTACAAATCCAGTTACGATGATTGTAACGGAATAAATGGAATGAACCTATCACCTGAAAACAATGGGGAACATTACCTATAGTGAATGAGGTAATTTAACGAATTTACTCAGACAGAAGTAAATTCTCTATCTCAGGAAGACAGAATGCGAAAGTGATAGGACAGATAGAATCACAGAAGTAACAGACTAAACTATACATAAGGGAAAATGTAATGGGAGAAAGGAGATCATTTTCCAGACAGAAACCCAGAGATGCCCAAGCATAAAAGTTCACAGGTACAGAGAAAGTCCAACAGAAAACAGGAAGTTAATTTAAAGACTCCCTAAAAAACCTGTCTCTGACTTAAAAAAAAAAATTAAAAGTCTTTCATTATAGTTTTGCAACTATAAATTTTCTCCATTATTAATTTAGAAACAGTTAACCTAAAAAAGATATGCAGAAAAAGCATATTGTGAACAACATAGTTAATGATAATTTTTAAAAAGTATTTCATGAAAATAGAAAAAAAGAAAAGATACTGCTCATAAAATTATAGCTCATACAACTGTCTTTTACCCTTTTGCTAGCTAGATATGCTGAGGCATAAAATTACAAATCCACATTTCCTTGCAACTACTTATGTGAATGTAAAATGGAATCTGTAAATTCTTTTTTCTGTGTCTTTAAAGTAATATTGCAGCTGGTGGCATCTTCTTGATCAGTTGTGGTTTTAGAACTAGTACTCCTATGTGGAGGCAGTTTCGCCTTGTTCTGAGTGGCAGCCCTGAAGGCCTAACCTGCAACCTAGACAGGCAGTCCTTTTAGTGATTTTCTGACTTGCCATATCCTTTAATCAAATTCCTTCCTTCTTAAAGTACTTGTAGAATTTTCTGTTCACTATAGTTATTCTTGACTGATAAAGGTATCCACTATTACTGCTTCTCACTGACTTTTTTTATTTGAATATCTTAGCCAATACAATAAGATCAGAAAAAAGAAATAAAACATATGAGTAACAGAAAGGAAGTAAACTATTATTAGGTGCAAATAATATGATTATGTATATCTATGTCCCTTAAATCAAGCTTGTTCATTGGGTGGTATAAAATCCTCATTCTCACTGAATGTTGTCAGTAAGGTCAATTACTGTAAAAGCAGGGCATATTAATGACCCCATTTTAGTGGTATACTTGCCTACCTGTCCTTGTAGTAGGATCACTGCAACTCAGCAGAAATATGATTTAGAGTGCTCAGAGTATTTTGATAAAAATACTTTGTTGCCAATATGGTGAAACCCCATCTCTGCTAAAAAATACAAGAATTAGCTGGGCATGGTGGCAGGCACCTGTAATCCCAGCTACTCGGGAGGCTGAGGCAGGAGAATCACTTGAACCTAGAAGGCAGAGGTTGCAGTGAGCTGAGATGGCGCCACTGCACTCCAGCCTGGGCAACAGAGTGAGACTCCATATTAAAAAACAAAACCTAATAAACAACAACAACGACAAAACAACACATTGTTTTTAATTGTCTAAACTTTTTTTTTTTTTTTTTTTTTGAGATGGAGTCTTGCTCAGTCGTGAAGCGATTCTCCTGCCTCAGCCTCCCGAGTAGCTGGGATTACAGGCACCCGCCGCCATGTCCAGCTAATTTTTGTATTTTTGGTAGAGATGGATTTTCATCATGTTGGCCAGGCTGGTCACGAACTCCTAACCTCAAGTGATCCACCCGCCTCAGCCTCCCAAAGTGCTGGGATTACAGACCTAAGACAATGCTACTGGAGGGTCTGAATATTTTTATAAAAATTAGTCTTGGTACACCATTTTGGATTTTTTTTTCTCTCAACATTTTGAAAATGTTATTCTATTTGGGTTTCCATTGTTGCTATTAAGAAGTCAGCTAGCAATCTATTATTTGTTAATAGCAATTTTTTTTTTCTCTCATCAGACTTTTAAGAACATTGCCTTTTTCAATTCCTCAGGGATCTAGAACTAGAAATACCATTTGACCCAGCCATCCCATTACTGGGTATATACCCAAAGGACTATAAATCATGCTACTGTAAAGACACATGCACACGTATGTTTATTGCGGCACTATTCACAATAGCAAAGACTTGGAACCAACCCAAATGTCCAACGATAGACTGGATTAAGAAAATGTGGCACATATACACCATGGAATACTATGCAGCCATAAAAAATGATGAGTTCCTGTCCTTTGTAGGGACATGGATGAAACTGGAAATCATCATTCTCAGTAAACTATCACAAGGACAAAAAACCAAACACCGCATATTCTCACTCATAGGTGGGAATTGAACAATGAGAACACATGGACACAGGAAGGGGAACATCACACTCTGGGGACTGTTGTGGGGTGGGGGGAGGGGGGAAGGATAGCATTAGGAGACATACCTAATGCTAGATGACGAGTTAATGGGTGCAGCACACCAGCATGGCACATGTATACATATGTAACTAACCTGCACATTGTGCACATGTACCCTAAAACTTAAAGTATAATAATAATAATAATAAAAGAACATTGCCTTTTTAATTATTTAGTTTTATTACAATGTGACGATAGGAATTATTTTTTATGTATCCTACTATGATTCATTTGGTTTCCTGAGTCAAATGATTGTGTTTTGTAAAAATTTATGGCAAATTTTTTAGGCATCATTTGTTCAAATATAGCTGTCTTCATTTCTTCAATTTTTAAAATTCAGGTAATTCAATTATGCTAGATTTTCTTATTCTCTTCTTTATGTTTCCTAATGTTTCATGCTTTCTATTTCTTTGTTTTTCTGTTACATAGTCTGATTAAGTTCTTGAATATATTTTCCAGTACATTCTTTCCTCAGTTGAATTAAAACTACTGATAATTCCACATATTGAATTATTTAAATTATTTTATTATTTTTCACTTTCAGAAATCTTATTTAGTATTTTTTCAAAGACATTTTGTCATTTTCATTGTCATATATTACTTCATGATTTCAAACTGCGTTAACAAATTTGATTTTATGTCTATCAATTATTGAAGATGTTTTCTCTTTCTATCCAATGTCAAGTTGAGACAGAAATTCCTCATATCTATTCTGGATATGAGATTTGTCCCTTGTCCTCTGTACTTCTTGAGGTCATCAAAATCTAAGCTCAGCTTTCTTTGGTTTGGCAAACACCCTCAGGTAACAACCTGCTTCAGTTCTCTGCTTATAACTCTGAGTTTCTACTTTCAATTATTTTTTGGCATCTAAAAATTTCTATCTTTCTTGCAAGATTGTCTGTGTTTTGAGAGGAATGGGTTTGTAAGAGTATTTTATCAGCAATTGCAATTGATTTCAACGAGTTTGTTCGGTTATCAAGTCTATCATACCATCTGAATCAATAATTGATTTTTTCTTGTTTATTACTTCTTTCCCCAAATGGAATGAGGTAGAAGGAAAGTCTGGTACTTGGCCTGTCTTAATCAGCATTATATCTTGTGCATATAAAACAGTTTCTGATATGTATTAATATTTATTGAGTAAATACAAATTATAAGTATTTCCAGTTCATTTATTTTAATATTTATTTACATTATATGATTTCAATAAAACATAGAAAATTATTAACAATTACTATAACCTCTAAGTGTATTTATAATACTTTTATGCATTTCCTCATTTTTCAACTGTAAGTATGCATTAGTTTTTAGTAAGAAGATATTTTTTAAGAATTAAATATGTCATATGATAAATATATTTTAAAATTGCTAACTACCCAAAGAAAAAAGTTACAGGTAATAAAACTACAAGTTAACAGTAGCTATGTATGGGTGGTAATGTATAGGTTGTTTGTTTTTTAAAGTTTATTCCATCTTTAAAATGTTCTACAATTAAATTAAACAATTTTGTTCAATAAACAAAATGTTTAATTTGATAGACATTCTATATGGCCTAGAGGCAATTATTTTCTTTAAAATCCTATGTAAAATTTAAACATCTATTTTTAAACTAAAATATATTAATTGATTAATATATGTCTGACTAATGCTAAGTACCTTATATATATTGTATCCATTTTTACAAACCAATAAAATATTTTATGCATAATGAAATTAAATACAGTTAAGGAACTTTCCAGGGACATACATGTACGTAAAAAATTGTAATAGCAGATAAATGACAACTGCCAGGTAAGACATAGAGCTGAAACCCTTAGACAGTCTGTGACTTTTATGGAATGTCAAAGCCATGTCTTTAAATATCGCCCTAAACTTCCTCACCCCCTCTGAAGAAGTAGTGTTCCTATCTATAAAACATCAATGAAATTTCATTAAAGAAGCAGTACTCTGGCTTTATTAGTTTGCTAGGGCTGTTATAACAAAATAACACAGACTGGGCAGCATAAGCAACAGAAATTTATTTTCTTACAGTTCTGGAGATTAGAAGTCTGAGTCCAGGGTGTAAGAAGGGTTGGTTTCTTCTGAGGCCTGTCTCCTTGGCTTGTAGATGGCCACCTTCTTGCTGTATCCTCACATGGTATTTCTTCGGCGATCATGCACCACGGCTGTCTCCCCATTTGTCACTCTCCTCTAATAAGGACATCAGTCATAGTGAATTAGGACCTACCAGAATCACCTCATTTTAACTTAGTTACATGTGTAAAGATCCTGTCTCCAAATACAGTCATATTTTGAGATACTGGGGGCTAGGACTTCAACATATAAATATTTAGAGTAAGATATTTCAGCCTAACACTGCCATACTGAAGTAAGTGGGCAAAAATGTAGTTCTATGTTAATAATAGCACTCTATAATAACTTGAAGCTAAAAAAGACAAAATCCTTGCAAATCTGTAGAATACAGTCTTTGATTAATAGATATGGATATTTCTGGCTTGATTATGTTGGCATTTTCCCAATATATGGTTATAATTTGTTGTCATGAATATTTGTAGTAATTTAGTAGTTAAATTCAATAAGGAGCTATTGTGTTCCAGGTACCATGGGACATTTCTAATAAGAATCCTTGATGCAACACTAAAGAGGCTTACAACATTACTAGTGCGGGAAGAGGGACCAGAAAAGACGTATATTCAATATTGTAATAGCAGAGAAAGCATTCAATAAACGGCAGCTGTCAAGTAAATGACATAGGAGAGATACACAGCACATTGGATTTTAAAAAGAATTGATTTCATTTTAGGGGCAATATAATATTGGTGTGCTTATTATTTTAATTGTGTGGTGGTTTGGACCCTTTTTCTCTCTGATTTAAGCATATGAGGTAAACATCAACATAACTTTTGGGAAGATGATGGTTTTGTTCAGACATTATTAAAATCTATTTGAAAACATTTAATGTTTTGGTGGCATCTGATCATGTGACAAAGAAGGAGATGCTTTATAAATTAATCTTATAGAATAGAGTAACATTTCCTTTAGTATCTCTTGAAAAAACTAAACAAGAAGGAAAATGATTTCAGTCACATAAATAATATATCCATTCAAAAAATTCAAGGGTAAGATGTTATGGTTTTTAGCGATACAAAAAAGCAACAAAAGCTAGATAACTAAAGTAAGTGCAAGACACGATATAAAAACAGAAAGGAACGATTATGAATTAGTATTTTAAACAAGGGAAATATTGTCTTTCAAAATTTGTCTCAAATGGTGTGCTTGACAATGTCTTAATCGCATAAATATCATACTAGTGCAATGCTAAAGCAATCGAAGATGCCAATAAATTCTAAATCTCAGGGAAATTTCTAAGAAGCTGCCAGTGGAACTCTCATAATATGTGTAGTCTATTTCAGATTTAGTTGGTTGATAGAAATCAACTGATATAGAGAGGTCTATTTTATTATACCTATATGCCTGCTTTCCTACTTTATGTCCTCCTTTGATTGATGCTATTGTGATTTTTATGCTTTGGAACAAAACAGAAGAAATCGATTTTTTTTTGTACTTTAAAAGCAGTGGTTCTTAAATTGAGTAAAAGTCCCCTTTAGGAATTTAACAAAAGCTTAGACTTTTAGAAATATTTATTCATTGACTTATTCCTTCAATACACATGTTGAATTCCTATTATGTGTTAGGTATTATTTGAAGCATTATGAATACAGCAACAAATTGAAAAGACAAGATATCTTATAGTAATAGGAACAAAGCCAGTCAAAAATAAGATAAAAAGGTTATTGCAGGTTATGATAATGTAATGAAAGAAATAAGCAAGTTAATCAGACATGGAGACTAATTGTAGGATAACTGTTGTAGCTAGTGTTTCAAGGAAGGCATCTCTGAGAATTTTATCTTTGAGCTGAAACCTGAAAGGTGAGGAGAACTCCAGGCAGAGGGAAGAACAGCTTCAAGCACCTGAGGGTGAGAAGGACTGGATATATTCAAGAAACAGAAAAGACAGCTGCAGTCACACCATAATGAGTAGAAGAAAAAGTACAAGTATGGAGCTTAAGTAGGGAGCACAGTGTTTCAAGTCTTGAAGACAGCAGTAAGTAACCTGCGGCTCAACTGAAGCTTAATGAGGTGCTTCTGACAGTGTATAGGCATAATCCTATTAATATTTCAAAAAGATAGCTCTCTTTGTTGTGTGGAGGGTCAATAGAAGAAGCAAGAAGATCATTAAGTAAATGATTTTAACCCATCAGACATGGGAGGATTGTAGCTGGGGGTTAAGGTTGTGGCTATAAAAATAAATATAACTGGAAAGATTTAGAATGACAGAGATAACCAGGGGATTTTCTGGATTTATTTGGAAGATGAGACAAAGGAGTGATCAAGATAATGTCTAGTTTTTAGTCTCTAGCAAATATGTGATAGTGATGGTACTTCCATATATAAAGATATAACAACCTGGTAGAAAAGAGAATCAGGAATTTCTATTTTGCATTTATTGAGACATATAGATACATAATAATATCTATGTACAAAAAACCCTCAATAAGTCTACAAAACAACTGCTAGAACTAATGAATGAGTCTAACAAGGTTACAGGATAAAGGGTTAATATTAAAAATGTTTTGTACTTGTATATGTTGGCAGTAAATAACTAGAAAATAGTATTTGCTCAAAATCCATTCATGATAGCACTAAAATTCATAAAATACTTAGATAAATACAATAGAATAAACAAAGATCTCACACTAAATATTATAAATATTCTTGTGAGAAATTGAAGGTCTAAATAAATGGGATGATATATTACATTCAAGGATTGAAAATCTCAATATTGTTAAATGTCAATTACTCAAAAATTATCTATGCTTTCAATGCAGTTCCAATCAAAATCCCATACGTTTTTTTTTGGCAAACTCTACAAGCTGATTCTACAATTTATATGGAAGTTCAAATAACTTGGCATTACCTCACTAAGCACTTTCTTTAAAAGAAGAACAAAGTTAGAATAATTACCATACTTGATTTCAAGACAAAATAAAGCTTACAGAAATCAAGACACTTTAGGAGTGGCAAAAGTTTAAAGACATAGAGGGATGAGACAAAGTCACAAGTTCAGAAATAGACCCACACATATTTAGTTAATTGATTTTTTTTACAAAGGCACTAAGACAATCCAATAATGAAAGAAAATACTTCTCAATAAATGTGGCTGGAACAATTAAATTTCTAAATGGAAGTAAGATAAGAGATTCGTATCTCATGCCATACACTGGAAATGGATTACAGACTTAGATGTAAATCCTAAAATTATAAAATTTCTAGAGAGGTTAAGAAACGTTTTCTTAGAACACGAATATTATTAACCACTATAAAAACATTAATAAATTGTTTAATCACAATTTGTGCTCCTTGGAAGCACGGTTAATAAAATCAAAAGGCAACCCACAGACTGCGAGATAATATTCACAACACATATACCAGATGATATAAAGAACCCTTAAAATTCAAAAATGAAAACTGGAAACACTGTATAAGAGGTTCTGTCAATCGAAATATGGAAAGTAAAAGCAATAAAACATACAAAGTTAGGAAATAAGAAGTAAAACTCTCCCTTAGGGAGACAAAATTTTGCATATGTAAAACATAAACCCAATAAGTTTACATACTCACCAACGCTTGATTTTTTTCAGTCTTCATTCCTTGCCATTCTGAAAATGTATAGCGCCATTCATTATGGCTTTAATTTGCATTTCACTGATGACTAATGGTGTTCAGAATCCTTTCAAGTGCTTAGCGGCCATTTGTATGTCTTCTTTTCTGATGTGTCTGTTCAAATCTTTTGCCCTCTAATATACTGCTAGTGAGAATTACAGACACTTGTAAAGGTCTGTAGAAAGAGAAAGTGTTTGAAGCATCCAGGGTTTTTTTTCACAAAACAATAACAACAAAATTAAAACAGGTTAAGAAAAAAGAAATTCCTTTATATCCCAGCTCAAATATAATCTTTGTTTTCATTTCTTTGCTACTCATCTTTTTCACAAAATTAGAAAATGCATTCCCTGTTCTATCTTTTAAACACCTACTATGTGTCATCATCTTGCTAACCAACATAGTTAAAAGCAGTAGCCAAGACAGCAGGTCGTGGTTGTTTTGGGACTTAGAATCTGTATGTTTTCAAAATACATAGTTGATATTTCTATTAGAGCATATTTACGGTATTTTACGCTTAGCATTTTTCTGTCTTCCCCATGAGGTTGCTAGTTGATTACTGAAAGGTTATGTTAACTTGTTTTATTCCACAACACCCAGCATAGTTCTTTGCACACACACTAGGTACAGGGAAAGAAGGAGGAAGGGAGGGAGGGAAGAGGAAAGAGGAAAATGATAATCCATTTCATTTGCTCTTTTACTTATTTGAATACTTCTCAGAATCTGAGATAAACAATGTTTCTATAAGATTACGAAGCCAGCACAGTTTAAAGAAAAATAAATCTCTCAAAAAGCTAATGTTGGACATTGAGTTCATATCGATCCAGTTAATTTGACATTTATCTGGAAGACTGGCTACCGAGCTGAAAGCCAGTTTAGACAATATTAGCAGCTATTTCATGGAGATTTTCACAAGTGCTTGTTTGTGCCTGCATGTGTGAAATTCCTGCTGTGAAGTTGACTTCAGGACCAGATTTCAAGATCAATCTGTTCCATGTGCAACATCCCAGCTGGAGTACTGTCTTCCGAAGCCAATCTTTCAGCCAAGTGCTAAGTGAAGGACTAGATTGAAGAATCTAGGTTGAACGCCTGACTTAGTCACCTCTCAGCCTCCAAAACCGGAGCTAGCAACATGGACTGCGTGTGGATTCCATACCATGGTTACACACAAAACCCAACCCCTGAGTCTGCCTTGTGACCCCTTCTTAATATTCCCAGAAATATTCTCTTTCGAGGTGATAGAGTTTGCATATTTGTCCTCTCAAAATCTCATGTTGAAATTTGATCTCAGAATTAGAGGTGGGGCCAATGAGAGGTGTTTGAGTCATGGGGCACATCCCTTAAGAATGGCTTGGTGCCGAGATCATGAGTTCTTGTCTTATTGGTTCCCTCGAGATCTGATTGTTAAAAATAGCTTGGCACCTTTCTCCTCCTGCCTCTTTCTCACGCTCCATCTCTTATCATGTGACACGCAGGCTCCACATTTTTTGGATCATGATTGGAAGCTTCCTGCAGTCCTCACCAGAAGCAGATGCTGGCACCATGTTTCTTGTACAGGCTGTGGAAGCATAAGCCAAATATACCTCTTTTATTTATAAATTACCGGCCTTAGGTATTCCTTTATGGTAAGGCAAAATGGACTAAGACATTTGGTGTTCTGGAATTAATAAGAGAGAGAGGATCTGCTTGCAGCACATTCCTGACCACTGATATTTGAGTGCTTTACAGTGTTGCCTCAAACTTAGAGTCATAATTGAAACAGAAAGAACCAGGTAGCCACAGCTTCAGAAATCACAAAATACAGACAAAATACTACTACTAATAAAAATAACAACCATAATTTTTTTTTACTTTATAATGTTCTAATCATATATATATATATATAAATTCGTAAGATAAAAGTGCTGCTAGGAGAGCAGAGAAGCACTTAAGTCACAGTAGTGCAGCAATTCAGAGCTAGAACAATCCTTTTTTCCCGAGTTTAACTTCATTTTAAAGATGAAGAAAGGAGCTTGAATGAGATTACAAATTTTATTGTATTATATAAATCATTTAAAACACTACCTTTACTACAGAAACATTAATAGTGATTTCACCAGTAAAAGGGACAGGCTAAACTAGTTCTGCAAGAGAGGTTAACCTGGGTTATACTTTTTTTTTTCTCTAAAATCTTTGCATTGCTATTTCCTCTGCCTGGAAATACATATTTTTTTAGTTACGTACATAGCTCAATACCTCACCTCTTTTATGTTCCTGCTCAACAAATGTCACTTCACTGGTAGGACTTCTCTAATCATCTATTCGAAAATTGCAACCCCCGTCACTTTCTATTCCTTTTCTCCATTTTACTCACTTGATAATGCTTATCACATCCTAATATCATACTTTGCATGTATTTCCTTACCTGTTTATTTCCTGTTTCCTCCTCTAGTATGTAAGTGTCGATGGCAGGAACTTTGTCTTCCTGGTGCCTTCTAACAGTGCCTGGCATGGATTAAGCACTCAGTAATTGCATGGGGGATTGATGGATAGATGAGTTTTCTCAGGAGCTCATGAAAGTCAAGCTCCTTCTTGTACTCTATCACTATCTCCATATTGCCCCATGCAAACACACACACACACACACAGCACCTACACTAACACACATGCACATGCAACCACCACACATAACACAAGAATTTTTGTCTTTACCAAATTCAGCAAGCTCTAAGCCGCAAGATCTCCACTAGGTTCTGCTCATTTGGGTGCAGTATGTTAAGGAAGGAAAATGGGCTCACGATTCGGTCATAGCCTTCAAAGAACCTATTGTCTGGTTATAATGAATTGGAGAAAAGTTCATCCGACACATTGACTGTTTACGATGTTTGAGGACACAGAAATATAAACTATTATATTTTGCCTTATGGCACCTTGAGAGTCTGGAAAGCTTTCAGGAAAAGGGAAATGAGCAGCATCCCAACCAGTAAACAAAGATGTATAAAGGCATTCCACATAACTGAATCTATGTAAAAAATGACATAAAGGGATGAGAATGCAAGGCATGTACAGGAACAATGTCCAACTTTCTAAAGGACTGAATACATCAGGGGCAAGTTCACTGAATGAACATGTTGGTTCCAGTTTGTGGCATGATTTGAATGCCATTGGTAAACTTTTGGAATTTATTCTCTTGGTGATGGGAAGCTATTTATGGTTTTGCTTGGGGGAGAAACATTAAACAGCGATCTTAAAATGTTTATTTAATATCAGGCATCATGCTAAAATGTAATACGCATAACCTTGCTTAAACCTTGCAATAAGTCAGAGAATAAGATTGTAAAATTGAGGAAACAGATTTTCAAAAAAGATAAATAAGATGAAAAGGTAAAACAGCTTGAAAGTACAAGAAATAGTTTAAAGACAGCTTCATCCATGTCCCTACAAAGGACATTAACTCATCATTTTTCTATGGCTGCATAGTATTCCATGGTGTATATGTGCCACATTTTCTTAATGCAGTCTATCATTGTTGGACATTTGGGTTGGTTCCAAGTCTTTGCTATTGTGAATAGTGCCACAATAAACATACGTATTCTAATTTTGGGTTCCAGGTTTATCCCAGTCCACCTGCCTGATTAAATCTGCTATTTAAAACATTTCTTTGGAACCATTATTTATGAGATACTTTAGTGAAACAAAAAATCCAGTTATGGAGTTCATATAGGAATTTTCTGCAAAAAAAGAAAAAAAAACATGAAATAACGAGGGCCTGAACTAGAACACGGGATGGAAATAAAAGGACAGATGGGATAGGTTGTGTGAAGTTATTACAGAGACCACTGGACAACTGGGCATTTTCCCTCTGGGCTTGTTTAATTTTGAAGAAGAAAATAAATACTAAATTTCATTTTATTATTATTAATTTATATGGTCAACTAACTTAAGGGAAGAAAAATTAAAATAGCAGTAGAATATAAAACCAAGTGCCAATAAAGGCTTTTAAAAGAATGGATACTATCATATATTTTCTTCTTTCTTTTCTAAAAATAAACGATAAATAAAAGCTTTCAATGTTTTTAGGTTTTTGAATCCACCCACTTACACCTGTTCAGAAACATCTGTTTTCCTATAAAATGGAAACCAGAAAAAATCAAAAGGCCAGCTAGTAATAATATATGGTGAAGAGAAAAAACTTCTTTCATAGTTTATTTAGTTTTTTTGTGTGTTTGTTTTTGATTTTTAGGATATATCTTTAAAACTAAACTGCACATGATTGGTTAGGTATCAATATGGGAATCTCCCCCATTGTGCTTTGGATTCCTGGCACTCTCTTATTTGTTAATGTCGTTAGCACATCACTTATTTTCATATGGTTTTAGAGATACGTGGTTATTCTGGGTATTTCATGGTGTTAATTTACTAAGATTTGGATATATAGAGAATAAATTCCATTATCTTAGAATACAGCTAAAACTCATGGCATCTTTTATTTTGGAACTGCAATGACCCTAAGCACATCTAAATTAATTATAATCTAGCACAACAATGAATCTTAGCAAGGTACTGTCTGGCTAAGAAGATGATACATCTGACTTGAGAAATAAATAAAGGAGACAAGCCATACTTAAAATAGGGAAGAGACGATCCCAGACAAAGTTAACAATAAGGGAGAAGATTCTGAAACTAAACCAAGCCTGGAATTTTCAATGGATAGAAAAAAGTCCAGTGTGTCTGAAGCCAGAGAAGATGAGAGAAACAATGAAAGAGGAGCTGGAAAAGACGGCAGAAACAAGATCAGGCTTGCTTTGCAGGTCATGAACAAAATATTCTATTTACAATGGGAATTCATTGGAGTGTTTTAATTAAGAGAGTAACAGATCCAATTTACATTTTAAAAAGTTTACACTGATGTCTCTAGATGATGAAAGTAGGAGTTCAGGGATTGAAACAAGGACACCAGTTAAACAACTTTAACAATTCCAGATAAGAAACAATTGAAGTCTTGGGCTGGAGCATTGGAGATGATAGAAAGTGTTCATAGTTGGGATACAGAGTAGAAGAATAACAGATTTGGGTATAAATGAGCACGGAGTTTATGTCACTGAATTTATATTCAATTAGTCTACGTTGTGTAGAATTTATTTTTAAAATCGTAAAGAATAATCGGTGATATTTTTAACAATGATTAAATGAATGAAGCTAAAAACTGGAATTTCTCTATTTGGTACACATTGGTTTTTAGAACCAGGCTATTAAGCCATTTAATTTTTTGAGACAGGGTCTTACTCTGTCGCCCAGCCTGGAGTGCAGTGGCACAATCATGGCTCACTGCAGCCTTGATTTCCCAGGCTCAGGTGATTCTGCCACCTCAGCTGGGACTACAAATGTGTGCCACCACGCCCAGCTAATTTTTATATTATTTGTAGGGACAGAGTTTTGCCATGTTGCCCAGGCTGGAATAAAGCCATTTTAATTCATAAAAGGACACTGACAATATTCCATTTATACCGAACACAATTGTTTATTCACATGATTTATTTTTTATAAAACTTCTGAATATCTTACTGTGTCATTTATCTGCTCTTAAACTCATTGAATTATGTTATTTTAGCAGAGGTTTTATTTAAGGAATGTGTTATATACAAAAATTTCAAGAAAAATAGATAATTACGCAAAAGAATGTTTAAGAGTTAATTTTCGATGTACATGAGTTTAGGTTTTCCTGTACATTAGTAAAATATAACTGAACCATTTGATAGTAAACATGGCCAATACTTCCAAGCCTAATTTCAACTAGAGAAATGCCTGTTTGGTTGGAATTGTGTGAACCGTTTACATTTTCTGCTGATGTATGTTCAAATTCAAGTGGTGTTTGTGTAATGAGAGAGTCCACCTTAAGCACTAATAATGGTTTGCTGCACGATCATCATCATACCAATGTGTTGTAATTTATCACACCTGCCATCGACGGAACTCTAAGAATTTCACAAACAGCCCCTCATTAATCTACTCACTTAGCTCCTTTCCCCTTGAAAGCTTCTAAGCAATTTAAGAAATTATGCAGCAACTATGGGAAAGAGATTTTGGAACACTCAGTGAAAAACACAGGACTGAAACAGGGTTTCAGGGTTGCAAAGATGTAAATTCCATGTGAAACAATCTGGAGAACTGACACAATTATATATATATATACACACATATATATACACATATATATACATATATATATAATCAATTTCTGTTTTTTTAATGGGAAACACTCTAAAATATTTAGATCAAGTTCTTCATTTTAAAAATTGTGCTTCTCTGTCCAGTTTCTTACTCATCTGTTTTCCCTGGCAGTTTGGAGCTTACTGAAGACCTGGGGGTCTGTCACACTAAAACAAATTACGTATTGCACCAGAACTACATAATTATAGCTAAAGATTGTTTCCCATGACACTAAATTTGATGCCATGTTCATGTACAATATACTTGGTATTCTAAAAAATTCTGAAATATTATTTATACTGTTTAATAATAAAGCATAAAGTATACTCTGAATATCTTAAACAGGTATATGTTCTTGATTGGCATAAAATGTTAGACTAGTTAGAATGTTAGTAATTGTTCTTTAATTTTATAATCTCTTTATAGATCTATTTATGTCATTAGATTATTGATTTTATAAGCACTTACAGAAGACCCTCATTTGATAGCTGTTATATAATTTCCCCAAAATGCTAAACCTTAAGCAAATATATTTTATAGATAATAAATAACTTTGAAAAATATTCTGCTGACAAAATGAGTTAACATTCACCTGAATTTAAGGAATTGAAAAGTTTTAGAAAGATAATAAAGAGATAATTTATATTTACAAAGATTAATTCCCACGACAAAAAGATATTTCACTTTACAAAAATATTCACATTAGGATTTGTATAGACATCACTTTAGATATCCCTGTGTAAACTGTATATTTTATGTTAAAATATTATTTAAAGCTCATACGATGGAAAACTGTTTATACTGGGAAAATACTTAGGTTCTTAAAAGGTAATAGGTTTGGATGTAGTTGAGAAGCTGCAAAGTTTCATGAGAATGTAGTAGCAAGCAGACACACCCAATTAATTATGTAAATGTTAAATCAAGCATTCATCTATAGGTGAAATAGGCTAGTCAAGATAAAATTTCTTCTTAATCCCATGGCAGAAGAGCAAAGAAAGGGCAAGAATGAAAGAGAGAGAGAGGGAGAGAGACAAAAGGGTGCCAAATCTGTCTTTTTATGAAAAACCCAATACCAAGATAAGAAGCCCATTCTCATGATAATGACAATCCATTCATAAGGGCAGAGCTGATATGGTTTGGCTGTGTCCCCAGCCAAATCTCATCTTGAATGTAATCCCCATAATCCCCATGTGTCAAGGGAGGGACCCAGTGGGAGGTGATTGGATCATGGGGGCAGTTTTCCCCATGCTGTTCTCCTGATAGTGAGTGAGTTCTCACTATCTTCTCTTGATGGTTTTATAAGTGTTTTTCAGTTCTTGATGGTTTTATAAGTGTTTGACAGTTCCTCTTACACACACTCTTCTCTCTTTCCTAACAATGTTCCTGCTTCCCCTTCCTCCATGATTGTAAGTTTCCTGAGGCCTCCCCAGCCATGTGGAGCTGTGAGTCAATTAAACCTCTTTCCTTTATAAATTACCCAGTCTTGGGTATTTCTTTATAACAGTGCGAAAACAGACTAATACACAAAAGCCTTCATAGTCTTATCACCGCTTAAATGTCCCATCTCCCAACAATGCTGCATTGGGGAATCAAGCTTCTAGCACATAAACTTTGGGGGACACATTCAAACCATAACACCACTTATTTATCCTCTGATATGAACCTTACCCATTTTCTTTGAGATTGTTTTTAAATCTTAAAGATGTTTTAGTTAAGGATATGAATAATCACATCACAAAGACAGATAATTAAATAGTCAAGTATCATGTCAAAAAATGTTCATTCTAAAGAATGATCCAGGATATAAAACCCATATTCTTGGTATTTGGTATGAGTATCTGTTTGGGTTTATTCCCAATTACATATATTATTGTTAAATTTTTATCTTTTACTTAATCTAAAGGAAATTATTTCCTGTTTACTGAGCAGAAGCATCATTTAATTTTCATAAAGCCCTAAAAGTTAAGAATAATTAATACCACATTTCATTGACTTAAACCTGGAAAAGTCCCTCAACTGGCTCAAATTCACCCAGCCAGAAATGAAAAATGTCAGGTTTGAAACTGAGGGGTATGGTTCTATGCTGTTATTTGTTTAACCACTCCACTATCCTTTCTAAATGAACTGTGGCAAAGGTTTTCTTCTTTTCTAATCCTAGTATCTCTTATTTCTGTATCTTTTCCTTCCAGACTTTTAAGAAGATGAAATAATGCTAATAGAAGCTCTGGTATTAAGAATATTAAGAAATTTTTATCTATTCCTACCTTTAAATGAAACACAATTAACATATCAGTTTTAGGAATAACATTTGTTTTTAAATTGATAGAGTAGCTCTATAGCATAGTGATTAAAGAGAGTAGGACTAGAGCTAAGATACTTAAAATGCAAATCCAAGTGATATGGTTTGGCTGTGTCCCCACCCAAATCTCACCTTGAATTGTAATAATCCCCACATGTCAAGGGCAGGACCAGGTGGAGATAACTGAATCATGGGGGCAGTTTTCCCCATAATGTTTTCCTGGTAGTGAATAAGTCTCACAAGATCTGCTGGTTTTATCAATGGGAGTTCCCCTGGACAAGCTCTCTTGTCTGCCACAATAGGAGCAGATATGATAGGAAGAATCAGGCTATTACCCAGGCACTTACCCACCCTCCATCCATTGACAAGAATAAGGTTTTCATTTCCACATTGTGTGTTCTGACCTCGGTTTTATTAGCTCCCCCTGTAAAATAAAGGGGATGAAGTAGATAATTTATGGATCTTTCTAAAACAACATGTAGATTTTAATTGATAAATGAAAGAGGTAGGATAACAAGTCAGAAAAGAGTTTTCTAATCAAATACTGATTCTGAATCAACTGACTCCCCCTAAGAAAAAACAAATAATATTTGCTCTTCTACACTGTATACAACATAAATTTCAAAGTAAAATCTTGAAAAATAAAGCCTTAAAATTTTAGAGGAAAACATTTTGTATTACCTTAGTATAGCAAAATAAATTTAAAAACAGGGATTGGAAAGTACAAAACTTAAAGAAAAAGATAATTAGATTTGACTATCTTAAAACTAAATGTATGAAATACTAAAACATCAATATATAAACTTTAAAGTACAATTAAAATATATAAAATGTTAATACATAAATTTAGTAATAGCTATCCATAATATATATATAAATTAATAGATATATACACAACAAAGTGAAAAAAATGTCAGTGATGAGCGGAATATACAAGTATCAGTAAGTTAAAGACAAAAAAATAAATGCAGAATAGGAGATTTTTGGTAGACTTTAAAAGACAACTAGAATTTTCCACATAAAAATTATTTTAGGCCAGGCACATTGGCTCATGCCTATAAATCCTAGCACTTTGCGAGGCTGAGGCAGAAGGATCTCTTGAGCACAGGAGTTTGAGACCAGCCTGGGCAACATGGTGAAACCCCATCTCTTAAAAAAAAAAAAAAAAAAAAGAGCCAGGCATGGTGGTGCACGCCCATAGTCCTGGCTGCTTGGGAGGCTGAGGTGAGATGATCACCTGAGCCCAGAAGGTTGAGGCTGCAGTGAGCCATGATCATACCACTGCACTCTAGCCTGGGCAATGGAGTGAGACCTTGTCTCAAAATTATACATATGTTCTTTAAAATTCAAAGATGATAAGCAGTTACTCTGTTTCATTTCCTTCTGGGTTAATAAAAACATATTAGAACTAGATAGAGGTGGTTGTTGGACAATATTGTGAGTGTATGAGATGCCACTGAACTGTTAACTTTAAAACAGTTAATTTTTTGTTATATAACTTTTACCTTAATAAAATCAAAGACATTAGATAAAAAGAATCTTGTTAATTTGATCACAGAACTTAAAATTAAGTTATGGTTCTCTCAAATTAAATTATATCATAAAAACAGAGAACAATTTGATATGTTTAAATATAGAATGCGGTTATTTTGATGTACTAAATATGGAATAAAAAGTTATGATTCTAAATTCCTGACAATATGAAGGACAAAAAAAGTTAGAACACATCTTCTTTGCCAGATGTCTAGCACAGTAAGCCAAGGTGTTGCTTGATAAAATATTTTGCACACTGCAGAAAATGTTTTTGACTTTCACTGAGACTTATCAAACTGGCTTATTCATTCTCTGATGGCTGCATGTTCAAGATGCAAAAATTATTCCCATTTTCTCTTCTTTTAATTCTTTCTCTTTCCTTTTAACATCAATTTACCAATTAACAATTCCTAAGCCACAGATAACTACACAGATATTCCCATTATCTCATTTCCGCTTCCTCCAGAGGATTAGCTGACATAGGAGTAAATCTGAGATCAGATTGTTCAGGATGAACTTCATTTAGAGAATTGGTCTGGGAGTGGAAAAACACAATGGTTAGAACACGCTTTCAAGGTGCCAGACTCCCTGGCTTTAAGTCGTAGCTGGTAATTGATGTGGATTCCCTACATCAACTATGTGACCTTGGAGAGGTGACTTAAATTCCATGCACGTTAGTTGCCTGACTTGTAAAATAAAAATGAGGATAGTAATAGTACCTACCTCCAAGCCTATTTTTTTTAAAAAAGAGTTAACATAGAACATTTAGAACAGTTTCTGTCACATGGTAAGAGCACAGTAAATTTTAGCTATTGTTATGATCATCATTAGTAGCACAGCTTGAAAGCAAAGTTTGTTTCCCATTAGGGCATCAAATCCTGCTCCTATGGAGTCTAATGGTTTTTGAATTATGAATCAATGAGTATTCAAGAGAAGAAACTGCAGCACTAGGAGTCACACACCAACACTCACTCTTTGATTGACTGTAAATATTTGATGGTATACAATTGTGGGAGCTGATTAAAAACACATGTAAGGCTGCTGTCCTTGTGTCTGGTACTGAGGCTGAGTTCAGAAAGGGAAATGAAGCAACAATAATATGCTTGTTACATCCAGCGGTGGGGGTGGGGTGGTTATACAGGGGTCCTACGCACTGTTGCAACTTGCTCACATTGTCACTGGTAGCTGACTTACCTTGTTAGTGTGAGGCAGTAGACAGGCCAATTGTTACTGAGATTTCAACCAGATTCTTTTTTAGTTACTTTGATTTTTGTCACAAGTGCCATTTACCATTCTGATGAAGGACTCCAGCATTTCCTGCAGGATAACCAAATCATTCCAGTTGGAGGCTTGGACATATTGAAAGATCAATGTGAGTCTCAGTTCATCAGGGATCCAGACATTGATTATGGGTTTGCCCTCACTCTCACCGCTTTATACCCATCTTACATATCTGACTGCCTGTTGAGTCAGTAGACCTTTCAAAATTCATGCAGAACTCCTTTTGTTCCAAGTTTCTTCCAGTAACTTGGAACTCTTCAGTGAAGGGAATTCTTAGAAACGTAGCCCCAGATTTGCTATTGAGAGAATACAAACCCAGCACAGTCCACCCCTTTTTAAGCTAGCTTCCAATTACACCTCTTTTAGCCATACTGAACTTCTAAATAAAGACAGTAGCAAACCCACACTTTCACCTAACATAATGCAACTATCCCTCACAAAACCAAAAACATGCTAGCCCTCTCCCCAAAAGAGTATACAAATTTTCTTCAACTATTTTGGACTGATGTTCATTTCTCTTCTAGTTGAGTCACATTCCCCTTTTGATATTCTGAAATGTAAGTACTAAAATATGAAATTGACTGCTATTAATACACTGTATTGTAGACAGTAAGGAAATGGGAGAAGTGAGGATAAAAAATTGCTACTATATACACAAATCTATTCATATCAAAGTAAGGAAGGTTTTGCATGACCAATGCAGTGTTCATTTCTACAACTGGTCATATCAACTTAATTAGGATTTATAACTACCTTTTTCCACCAGTCATTCTATAACCCCTTTACCCTCAGCAAATACCTCAGCTGTTTATGGTTTCTTGCTGTGTAGGATGTCCCACATCATCATTCTTGAAGGATCTGGACCATTATCAGGTCTGCTTACTTCAGGCCATTGTAATTTTTTTTAATTGACTTTAATCTTGGGATATGTGAGTACTGGGAGGCATTCCACGGGATCTCCCTAGATTATTACAGAAACATTTTCCCCATGATTTTGTATATTTTCTATATGTATTATATTAAATACATACGTGTTTGTATTTACATATATATCAAATATGGTATTTAGTATAGATGTTTGACCTAATGCCATTGTGTGAGCTGTTTATTTAGTCTCTGTGAAGCTGGTATATACAACCTGAATTCTACAGACCAGTAAGCATAAAAGGGAAGATGGGTATGAAGTTGGTAAAAGCTAAGACAAACTGGAACCCACAAACACAAGGTGGAACCCCTGAGGACAGAGAGGAACCCACATCAGTCTTTACCATCTCTAAGCCTCCAACTTTGATGCTGCAAGTGTTCTGCAAGACATGCTGATGCCTTTCAACAAGGAGCTAAAAATGTGCCTCCTTGGAAGTCAGATAAGTCAAATGAGGTTTCAGATGAGCTACATTAACTAGGAATTATGCATGGGAGGCAATTCTGGAAAACACACTTTTAGCCTACCTAAATTGGTGCAATATGGTACCACAATATACTCCAATCCAGGCAAGAAAACAAACAAACAAACAAACACTCTGTATTAGAATGCAAGAGGTTTCTAATCTTCTAGAATTCATCCCCAGTGGTGCTTTTGTTTTGTTTCATTTTTTCAAAATCAGTGATTAAGTTCTTTTGTTAAAAATGAGAAACACTCTCCTAGAAGTTAATGTTCTACATTCTAGACTTGGTTTTGTAACTCAATAAGTTTGTGACATTCAGGAATTTACTTTTCTAAACTAAGACTTTGCCTCCCCACCTATAATTGGAACAAATAACCCAGCCTCTTCTTATTCCCTGATTTGTTGATATAAACAAATCAAATAATGGATGTTGAAATGTTCTGTAGCTTACAAAAAGTAATATACAAACTACGAATAGAATGATTAAATTTGTTTTTGCTTTTGTGAACAACAAAGACAAATGATGTCATCAACTACAGAGAATATAATTGATCTCGATTCCTTATGTGGCCTCAGCCCAGGTCCTTAATGACAGTTTTTTCAGCATTTCAACAAGCTGCCTGCTTTATGTGTGAGGCATTTTCTTTCCATGTGGCCAGCAGCAGGAAATGAAATCCATTACAGCCCCATGTAGGTGGTTAATTTCTTTGAACTGTCATTTAGCTAGCTCTTCAGTATCTTCCTAATGATCTCCCTAGTGCAATGCAGTGCAAATCTTCCATGTTACTTGTCATCAAAGCAGCTGTTTTCAAAGATGCTATTTGCTTTTATTTTATGGATTAGTATCCTTTTTTACTTTAATGAAAAACACATTATTATACACACGGCACTTGGCCAAGCACTGGAGATGAAGTTTGGGGAGGGGGTGATTTTTTTTTTTTTGAGACGGAGTCTCACTCTGTCACCTAGGCTGGAGTGCAATGGCATGATCTCAGCACACTGTAACCTCTAACTCCCGGGTTCAAGCAATTCTCCTGCCTCAGCCTCCCAAGCAGCTGGGATTACAGGTGTGTGCCACCACGTTCAGCTAATTTTTGTTTTTTTTGTTTTTTTTGTTTTTAGTAGAGATGTGGTTTCGCCATGTTGGCCACGCTGGTCTCGAACTCCTGACCTCAAGTGATCCACCCACCTCGGCCTCCCAAAGTGCTGGGATTACAGGTGTGAGCCACTGCACCTGGCCACAAATCATTTTTCTACCTATAAAAAACTCCACCTACTCTAAAAGAAAGACCACAAATAAGATGAGAGAGAGAAATTTCTATTGGAGTCAAAAGAATGGGAGTTTGTTTCAATTGAGGGCAATTAGAATATATCTTAAAGGAAGATACACTGGAACCAGGCCTCAAAGAATATTCCAGATTTCCTTAAGTAGACAGGGGTATGTGCATTTCAGAGGTACGGCAGAGGGAAAAATAGAGAGAAAAGATTATGTCTGTAAGGAAAAGTTGTCATGAGCCTGGTGAGTATAAAGTTGAATAACATAAGAAAATGATTTGTGTATGTCCCAGATAGCAAAGGCCACCTAATCAGTTGGAACTTACCCCAGGAGCAAAAGTGAGCTATGTGAATGGGCTAGTGATACAATCAGAGAAGTGCTTAGAGGGTTGCTCTGTTTTTCTACCTATAAAATAAAATCTGGACTAAGAGACCAAAGTCTTGGAAAATACTTGGCTTATTTATGTATTAGTGCCTGTATGGGGAAAAGATTCCATGAGGATAGAGATTTGGTTGAAAAAAAGAAAGGATATGAAATGCAGGCAACAAAAAATAAAGACATTGTGTTGTATCCAATCTCTGTCACTTAAAATTATTACCTTCTCTCCTTTGAAGCAAGTCATTTTTTCTTCACACACAAAAATATACGGTGGCAGGATTATCTAACACAGCAACATATTTTGAAATAATACTACTGGAAAAAATCTTATAGACAATCATGGGAGAATTAGGATTCTGCAAATTCCCTAATGACCCTTCTCCCCATCATTTCAGCTCTAAAAGATTTGGAGGATCACTTTGGGATACAGAGGTAATAATTGAATGCCGCTGTGCTCAGGGAAAGGCTTCAGATTCTCCATGGGTGAGTTGGGCCATCAGCTCACCGCTACAGTCAACAGTAAACATGGTGGCATATTTGAAAGTGGAATAATTCACATTCCTTCCCTAAAACACAACATACGAAGACGTACTCACTGATGTGCATCATCGACTTTTCTAACATCAGGTGAATGCAGCACAAGAGCTGGCCAAAGGCCAGCTGCCATTTTACCCCCATCGCTTGCTTCTTCCATCACGTTTATCTTTTTAATTTTGCAAACATCTATGCTATATTAATTATATATGCTTCCATAATTTTGCACATGCCACGTTTTTCTCTTTGCCTCAAGTACTGTAATCCTTCCCTCACCCTGTCTGAACAACTATTTTTCTTACTCAGAAATTCAAGAAAAAATATCACTTTAATTTATCTCTCTAACTTTAAATGTTTTGAGAAATATTTAATTATTCACTCTTATCTGTTAAAATTGTACCATGTGCATACCTCTAGTGTTACATTTAATCACACACTGAATTATCTCAGTTCATATATAGTATATCCCTCAGCATGTACATACTGTTCCATAGCCTGCATTTTATCCAATAACCTATATCTAGCCATATTTTATTGCTCTATCCTTGATTATCCTTCACCATAACTTTCTTACCTACTTCTAGCTTATATTATTTTATACTATATGAGGTTTTATAGATTACCTAAGTCATATCTGGTGCAAGATGAGGTACATATAAATGCATAAATGTGTGAATAAACAAAGTAATAATCTCTCCTCTCCTACTGGTCTATTCAATCCTTGATGCATCCATTGCCTTTGGGTGACCTTCGATGTTTCTGAAGGTGGCAGAATAAATAGCATACAGCAAGGGCTCACTCGAGTTTGGTTAAGAAGCAAACGGTAACTTTTTGAGAGCTACTTCTTAATACTTTTAAACAAGTGAATTAGCATTTCCATCATAACTGATACTTTTGCTGAAAGAAAATGTGCATGCTTTTAAATGTGAATAAAATGTTATTCTTGTTATGTGGATTAGTAAGATTTTTTTTCAAGTGTCTTTCTCAGCGGCATCTACAGATCAACTTTAGGCATTCTATATAACAAGTATATTAATAGATCTACATGCTAAAGACAAAGGGTAAAAAACAATCAGAGTCATTTTATGTTAATGTAAACTGACCGCCTCCTGCTTTAATCACTTACCTACATCCTGCTGATCTCATGGCTTCACCTTTTTGACATTAAAAGAGAGGGGGAAAAAACTAAATTTCTTTACATTGAAATACATAGAACACTGACGTTAGATAAAGGGTGATTTTTTTTAACTGACTGCTTGGCTTATCTAGGTTTTATTGTTAGCTTTCTATAACTGGTTCCTTGTGCAAATGTATTTGATGGACTAAACAGTATATACCTGTACAAATGTGCATGGGAACTTTAAGAATGGTGATAGATTAGATATTCATCATAGTTCTCCTTGAAGAGGTCCTTCAAGTCCCTTGTAAGTTGGATTCCTAAGTATTTTATTCTCTTTGAAGCAATTGTGAATGGGAGTTCACTCATGATTTGGCTCTCTGTTTGTCTGTTATTGGTGTATAAGAATGCTTGTGATTTTTGTACATTGATTTTGTATCCTGAGACTTTGCTGAAGTTGCTTATCAGCTTAAGGAGATTTTGGGCTGAGACAATGGGGTTTTCTAGATATACAATCATGTCGTCTGCAAACAGGGACAATTTGACCTCTTCAAGGAGAACTACAAACCACTGCTCAATGAAATAAAAGATGATACAAACAAATGGAAGAACATTCCATGCTCATGGGTAGGAAGAATCAATATCGTGAAAATGGCCATACTGCCCAGGGTAATTTATAGATTCAATGCCATCCCCATCAAGCTACCAATGGCTTTCTTCACAGAATTGGAAAAAACTACTTTAAAGTTCATATGGAACCAAAAAAGAG
The DNA here is from genome assembly GCF_029289425.2 of Pan paniscus. Classification (NCBI taxonomy): domain Eukaryota; kingdom Metazoa; phylum Chordata; class Mammalia; order Primates; family Hominidae; genus Pan; species Pan paniscus. The sequence continues at coordinate 189,491,864 of NC_085926.1, read as the reverse complement.
CCCGCATCGCCAAGTCAATCCTAAGCCAAAAGAACAAAGCCGGAGGCATCACGTTACCTGACTTCAAACTATACTACAAGGCTACAGTAACCAAAACAGCATGGTACTGGTACCAAAACAGAGATATAGATCAATGGAACAGAACAGAGCCCTCAGAAATAACGCCGCATATCTACAACTATCTGATCTTTGGCAAACCTGAGAAAAACAAGCGTTGGGGAAAGGATTCCCTATTTAATAAATGGTGCTGGGAAAACAGGCTAGCCATATGTAGAAAGCTGAAACTGGATCCCTTCCTTACACCTTATACAAAAATTAATTCAAGATGGATTAAAGACTTAAACGTTAGACCTAAAACCATAAAAACCCTAGAAGAAAACTTAGGCATTACCATTCAGGACATAGGCATGGGCAAGGACTTCATGTCTAAAACACCAAAAGCAATGGCAACAAAAGCCAAAATTGACAAATGGGATCTAATTAAACTAAAGAGCTTCTGCACGGCAAAAGAAACTACCATCAGAGTGAACAGGCAACCTACAAAATGGGAGAAAATTTTTGCAACCTACTCATCTGACAAAGGGCTAATATCCAGAATCTACAATGAACTCAAACAAATTTACAAGAAAAAAACAAACAACCCCATCAAAAAGTGGGCAAAGGATATGAACAGACACTTCTCAAAAGAAATCATTTATGCAGCCAACAGACACATGAAAAAATGCTCATCATCACTGGCCATCAGAGAAATGCAAATCAAAACCACAATGAGATACCATCTCACACCAGTTAGAATGGCAATCATTAAAAAGTCAGGAAACAACAGGTGCTGGAGAGGATGTGGAGAAATAGAAGCACTTTGACACTCTTGGTGGGACTGTAAACTAGTTCAACAATTGTGGAAGTCAGTGTGGCAATTCCTCAGGGATCTAGAACTAGAAATACCATTTGACCCAGCCATCCCATTACTGGGTATATACCCAAAGGACTATAAATCATGCTGCTATAAAGACACATGCACACATATGTTTATTGTGGCACTATTCACAATAGCAAAGACTTGGAACCAACCCAAATGTCCAACAATGATAGACTGGATTAAGAAAATGTGGCACATATACACCATGGAATACTATGCAGCCATAAAAAATGATGAGTTCATGTCCTTTGTAGGGACATGGATGAAATTGGAAATCATCATTCTCAGTAAACTATCTCAAGGACAAAAAACCAAACACCGCATGTTCTCACTCATAGATGGGAATTGAACAATGAGAACACATGGACACAGGAAGGGGAACATCACACTCTGGGGACTGTTGTGGGGTGGGGGGAGGGGGGAGGGATAGCATTAGGAGATATACCTAATGCAAAATGACGAGTTAATGGGTGCAGCGCATCAGCATGGCACATGTATACATATGTAACTAACCTGCACATTGTGCACATGTACCCTAAAACTTAAAGTATAATAATAATTAAAAAAAAAGATATTCATCATAATGGTTTAGTCACATTGTGCATAACTTTAAACTAATTTTATAATAACAATTAAAATAAAATAACTTTAATAGTCTAGTAAAGTTGGTAATCTACAAATGAACATGTAATAGATATGTAACAATATGATAAAAAATAAATTAATGCAAGGGAATGGAGTGAGCTGTTGTGCTGCTGTAGATTTGTTAGTCAAGAAAAAGAGAGCTCCCTGAAGAGGTAACACAGGAATAGGGGAACATCTGGGAGGCAGGCTTTCCTGGCAATGGGAAGGGCACTTTTAGAATGCTGGACCAAAGATTCTCTACAATCTATCTCAACTCAGTTGAATGGCAAAAATTGTCAAGAGTTGGTTGACAATATAGATAACCTTCTCAACTTGTCAGAATCTCAATGTTCCTGAAAGAAATTCCTTTTTACTAGTTTGTTGTAGTTGTTATTGTTATTGTTTCTGTTAAATTAAAAGTCCCCAATGAGATATTTGTTGAGATCAGTAATTTTATATTGTTTCTACGAGATTTGAAAATAGTACATGCTTCTTTTTCAAAATATTGTTTACTTAGTCAGTTGGCATCATTTTGAATGAGAACACAGATTAAAGTAAAAGTGTAAATAGAATGACATAACAAAGTATGAAAGAATCAAATGCAATAGGACGAAAAAGTTAGTGTTAGCCCCAAGCACTGATTACTGAAAGCTTTTAATGAGCAAATGTTTAAATGAGAAGTGAAACCAGTGAGTGAAAGTCAGACTACGAGCTATATATCAGAATCAAGCCCCTCTGCCTGCCTCCAGACTCTGGCAAGCCTCATCTGTAACAATTGATTCTAAAGGGGTCAGTGCTGAATAAGGATTTATTGTTTTTGATGATGACTGTGAGGTTAAAGTAATGGAGAAATTGAAAGTTGCTTGCTTAATGGAAAAATACGTAGAATTGCAACTTAAAAAAAAACTGCCACCAAATTAGGACAAACTGGAATCAAAATCATTTCAGAGATTGATGACATGTCATTACAGGCTTGAAATATACATCTTATTCCTTTAAATTCATATTTTTATCAACCACTTAGGCCAGTGACATAATAAAATCTATTAACCTCAGTTATTTTGTCCTCTAAGTAACATTGGATAGTGCAAGAACAATTTGAAAATTGAATGGATTTCTTTCTGCATTATAAGATATGCTGTTTGACCTTTCATGTTTTTAACAGAAATGCTTAGTTATTCTAAAAGTGGTTTGATACACTATTATATTGGCCATAAAATATTTCTTTCTGTAATGTCTCTTTTGTCCTTTCTTTCATATTAGCATCTATTTTATTCTTTTAGTTCAATGCCTGAGATCATTTCGATGGAGAAAAACTTCTAGACCATTTGTAAATTGAAATATTAACACCCAGGACAAATGCATTGATAAGAAAAACATTTAAAAGCTTGAAACATCTTTTTATTGATCTTTCCTAGGCTCCAGATACAGATATAAATAATAAGAGAGATAAGAAGGAAAAGATTTTGAGCCAGAGGGAAAACCTTGCTGAAGGCCCAGTGAGTACAGAGGACAGTGAGAAGAGAGTCCTGGCAGGCACAGCTCAGCTTCAAGGGAAGAGGAAGAGAGTGAGAAGGCGAGAGTGGGCAAGGGGCAGGCAGCAGGGGCTGCTGTCCTTCTGAACACTCTGAGCCTTCTGTATATGTCTTACCAACTTAATAATGTCATGGTCAAATAAATTGATATGGTTTGGCTGTGTCCCCGCCCAAATCATATCTTGAATTGTACTTCCCAAAATTCCCACATGTCGTGGGAGAAACCTGGTGGAAGGTGATTGAATCATGGGGGTGGGTCTTTCCCATGCTATTCTTGTGATAGTGAATGAGTCTCATGAGATCTGATGTTTTTAAAAATGAGAGGTTTCCCTGCACAAGCTCTCTCTTTGCCTGCTGCCATCCATGTAAGACATGACTTGCTCCTCCTTGCTTTCCACCATGATTGTGAGGCCTCCCTAGCCATGTGGAACCGTAAGTCCATTAAACCTCTCTTTTTTTTTTTTTTTTCCAGTCTCAGGTATGTCTTTATCAGCAGCATGAAAACAGACTAATATAGAAAATTGGTACCAGCAGAGTGGGGTGCTGCTGAGAAGATACCCAAAAATGTGGAAATGACTTTGGAACTGGTTAACAGGCAGAGGGTGGAACAGTTTGGAGGGTTCAGAAGAAAACAGGAAAATGTGGGACAGTTTGGAACTCCTTAGAGACTTGTTGAATGGCTTTGACCAATATGCTGATAATGATATGAACAATAAGGTCCAGGTTGAGGTGGTCTCAGATGGAGATGAGGAACTTGTTGGGAACTGGAGCAAATGTGGCACTTGCTATGTTTTAGCAAAGTGACTGGTGGCATTTTGCCCCTGCCCTAGAGATTTGTGGAACTTTGAACTTGAGAGAGTTGATTTAGGGTATCTGGTGGGAGAAATTTCTAATCCACAAAGCATTCAAGACATGACTTGGGTGCTGTTAAAAGCATTCAGTTTTAAAAGGGAAACAACATAAAAGTTTGGAAAATTTGCAGCCTGACAATATGGTAGAAAAGAAAACCCCATTTTCTGAGGAGAAATTCAAGCCACTTTTCTGGCTGCAGAAATTTCCATAAGTAACAAGCAGCTGAATGTTAAACTCCAAACAATGGGGAAAAGGTCTCCAGGGCATGTCAGAGGTTTTCATGGCAGCCCCTCCCACCACAGGCCTAGAGCCTTAGGAATTAAAAATGGTTTTGTGGGCCAGGCCCAGGGTCCCTGTTGTGTGTGCAGTCTAGGGACTTGATGCCCTGCATCCCAGCTGCTCCAGTTGTGACAAAAGGGGGCCAAAGTGCAGTTCAGGCTATGGCTTCAAAGAGCATAAGCCCCAAGCCTTGGCAGCTTCCACGTGGTGTCAAGCCTGCCAGTGCATAGAAGTCAAGAATTGAGGTTTGGGAAACTTCTCCCAGATTTCAGAGGATCTATAGAAATGCCTGGATGTCCAGGCAAGAGTTTGCTACAGGGGTGGGGCTCTCATGGAGAATCTCTGCTAGGCAGTGTGGAATGGAAATGTGGGATCAGAGCCCCCCACACAGAGTCCCTACTGGGGCACCATCTAGTGGAACTGTGAGAAGAGGGCCACCGTCTTCCAGACTCCAGAATGGTGGATCCACCAACAGCTTGCACTGTGCGCCTGGAAAAGCCGCAGACACTCAACACCATCTCATGAAAGTGGCTGGGAGGGAAGCTGTACCCTGCAAAGCTATAGGGGTGGAGCTGCCCAAGACCACGGGATCCCACCTCTTGCATCAGTGTGACCTGGATGTGACACATGAAGTCAAAGGAGATCATTCTAGAGCTTTAAGATTTGACTGTCCTGCTGGATTTCAGACTTGCATGGGGCCTGTAGCCCCTTTTTGTGGCCACTATCTCCCATTTGGAATGGCTGTATTTACCCAATGTCTGTACTGCCATTGTATCTATGAATTAACTAACTTGCTTTTGATTTTATAGGCTCATAGGCAGAAGGGACTTGCCTTATATCAGATGAGACATTGAACTGTGGACTTTTGAGTTAATGCTGAAATGAGTTAAGACTTTGGGGGACTGTTGGGAAGGCAAGAATGGTTTTGAAATTTGAGGACATGAGATTTGGGAGGGGCCAGGGCCAGAATGACACGGGTTGGTTGTCCCCACCCATATCTCATCTTGAATTGTATCTCCCACAATTCCCACATGTCATGGGAGTAACCTAGTGGGAGGTGATTGAATCATGGAAGCGGGTCTTTCCCATGCTATTCTTGTGATAGTGAATAAGTCTCATGAGATCTGATGTTTTTAAAAATGAGAGTTTTCCCTGCACAAGCTCTCTCTTTGCCTGCTGCCATCCATGTAAGACATGACTTGCTCCTCCTTGCCTTCTGCCATGATTGTGAGGCCATGGCGGAAGGCCATGTGGAACTGTAAGTCCATTAAACCTCTTTTTCTTCCTAGCCTTGGGTATGTCTTTATCAGTAGTGTGAAAACAGACTAATACATAAGTGGATAATGGAAAATATGGTATATGTAAAGTGTCATGTTACTCAGCCTCACAAAAGAAGGAGATTCAGCCATGTGCAACAACATGGATAGACCCTGAGGACATTATGCTACGTAAAATAAGCTAAACTTTAAAACTACAGTAAAATACTGTATGATCTTACCTACATGTGGAATCTGAAATAGTCAAACTCATAGAAGCAGAGACTGGAATAGTGATTGCCAGGGCCTGGGGGAAAGAGAAAAATGGACAGGTGACAGTTAAAGGGTACAAAGTGTCACTTATGCAAGATACATTCTGAAGATCTATTCTACAGCATAATGCCTATAGCTAATGTTATGTTAATAATATGCTTACAAGTTTCTGAAAAGGTAGATTTTATGTTAAGTGTTCTTAACACACACACACAAACAAATAATAACAGAAAGGGTAAGAAGGAACTCTGGGAGATTATGGATATATCTAAGGCCTCAGGGTGGTGATGGTTTTACGCATGTATACATATCCCCAAGCTCACTGAGTTGTATACATTAAAGATGTACAGCTTTTTACCTGTCAATCATACCTCAATAAAGTGGGTAAATAAATTATTTTTATTAAAAAATAATGGTCATGGCATTATATTACCTTGAAATATAATTTTAAGTGTTTATTTTATGGGAAAATGAAGAATTTTGCTCTATCACCTCTGTACCTACAATAAAAGTTACTTCTGAAAGCAGGAGATCAAGTTATGGGCCTTGAAAGCTATCAAATGTTATAAGGAGGGAAATCAGTTTCCAACTGGTTCAAGAAACAAATGCCAAAGCCCTGAACTAAGGTAAAGATGAAGGAGAAGAAAAAAGTAAGACTGAAAAACCTTGGGTACATGTAGATAAAAGCTTTAGAAAAAGCATCAGAAACTGAAGGTTCTACTAGGAGCAGGAAGGTCACATGTATCATGAGGGTGGCCTGGTGAACACATATCTCATCAAAACCTTCAGCTGATGGTTCCATTCAGAGACAGGGCAAAAGAAGTCAGAAAACTAAGCTTTATTTAAAAACTCCCGATTTTTATAATGTTGACATTTAATTCAAATCCATTTAAAATATAAGGTAGCCAAGTTGAAATGGACCTGATGGTCACATCTGACTGTTTTTGACTTCTGAGTTAAAGCCATATGAAAACAACTGAATTGCAAAGCTCTGCATAACTGTGAACTGACGGCTAACACGAGCTGTGCAGGTTAACATAAAGATAACTCAGGAAAATTCTTGAAAAAATTCCAGTATTTGGACTGACTGGCAGATAAAATTGTGTCCAATTAATTGGGTACATTAGATTAAGTCAATTCATAACACTTACTTTGAAGGACTTTTTTATATGTGGAAAGATGCTCATAGTGGTTTTATACATATGAACACAGAAATAAATTATATATCATTATTTATGTGCAAATACAGCCAGCATTAAAGCTCATAATAGAACTAAATAGTGTATATGTGTGTGTGTATGTGTGTGTATAGTGTATCTGTTATTAGGAGCATTGAATCAAAAGTCAGAATGCCTGTAATGGAGTAACAATTACACATTTAACAGCTATGGAATCCAAGTTATTTCACTTTTTAAATCGTGGATGTACTCAATGAGGAGCAATAACCCCTATTACTGCCTAGCAGAATTACTGCGATAAGGATCAAGTTATATTACTGGTTGAAGTGTTTCATCAAATATCGTAATGTTTTAAATAAGCCTCAACATTTAGAAAATTGACTCTTTTATTATTCAAATAATCTATTCTTGAAAAAAGTGGAAATATAAGACCTATAATAGCTGGCAAAACTAATCAGCCTTATAGCAACAAACCACGGCAGATAGGACATTGCTATACAACCTAACCTTACCAACTTGTCAATGTGAAAGTTAACTGGCTGTGTTTGTTCACAATATATATCAGTATCATTTGCTTAATGAAAGAAGTAAACTAAAAGAATTCACTGATAGGGGCTTGGAACAGTTTTTTTTTTTATGTGATTCCGAAAGAACATCCTGCAAATCAGTTATCCTTTATGTGGGATTCTTAAACATAAAATACAGCCTGCAGCGATGCAATATTACATAATTATCCTAGTTGAATAACCTCCTTCTAAAAGCACAGTAAGGAGAAACTCAGCATGAATTTATATGATACTCATTATTCAATGGTGTCAACTCTATGGTCAGCCATCTCCAGAATTTCTCTCTGTCATGAGAGAGAGAGAGCTCCGTTAGCCTAGGGCATCATGGGAATTTGTCCCTCCACTTCTCACAGTTCATTGGATGGGACACCATAATAACACTTAAAATTTTATCCACAGCTGTATAACTAATCATTATTGATATAGGATCAGACCCCTGTATTTGCAAATTTCATGCTTTCAAACAACAAGGATTAAAATGGAATTACCAGTTGGGGAATGTCAAGAAAACTGGATATTTAATTCCGTTAAGACTATCTATCTTTAAACTGTCATATGAGCTTGGATAATTTAACTCCTCACTTTAGTTTCCTTACCTATAAAATTAGAAAGTTAGACTAGGTGACCTCTAAGTCTCTACCAAATTATAATATCTTACTATTTATGTGGTTTGTTAAATAATTCCATTTGGAATTGAAGAACAAAAGCTGACATCAAGTGTGTATCAGAGTTAGGTATATAGTAAACAATGAACAATTATTATTGTTCTACTTTGGCTCATTGTTTCCTTCCAAATATTCTCAAATGATCACTGCTTAAATAATTTTACACCATGTCTTAGGTAAGATGTCATTAAAAGTTTAAATGTACTCAGTCATTTTTCTTGATTGAGAAGGGGAAAAATAGTGCACATATTTTTGTCTTTCATTTAGTCCAGATAGGTTTGTGTATTCATTTCAGGAAAAAAAACAACCTTCAAAACCTGCAATGCATGTGTGAAAGTGTATCTCTTAGAACTACTTAAGGAAGTTTTCAGATGGCAAAGATCCTTGCAATGCCCATGTAGAAATGGCTAAACTCTGTAGAACTGGCCTAAGAATATAAAAAACTGCAGAGTCAGGTAATAACTTGTGATGATCAACTGAAGTGATGTGATTTTTTATTTCATGTGGAACTTCTTCATAAACAATGTCTTAGAGGAAGGCATTGCTTAAAAATAACAAACACCCAGCCAGGCACGGTGGCTCAATCCTGTAATCCCAGCACTTTGGGAGGCTGAGGCAGGTGGATCACCTGAGGTCAGGAGTTCAAGACCAGCCTGGCCAACCCAGTGAAATGCCATCTCAACTAAAAATACAAAAAAATTAGCTGGACGTGGTGGCATGCGCCTGTAATCCCAGCCACTTCAGGAGACTGAGGCAGGAGAATCACTTGAACCGGGGAGGCGGAGGTTGCAGTGAGCCGAGATCAATCACTGCACTCCAGCCTGGGCAACAAGAGTGAAAAAACGTCTCAAACAAAACAAAACAAAACAAAACAAAAACACCTTATTGGTATATATTTCACCTTATATGTATATATTTAACCATGTATATATTTCCATAAGGAGGAGAATAGACAGCTTGTCTAACAACTTCATAATACATTATTACTCTATAAAACTAAAATTTATAGCCACGTTGTTCTACATCCTTCAAAAATAAGAAATTAAGTTTAAAATCCTACTTATGTGATGGTTAAGATTGTGTATCAGCTACAATTATTGATTGAATATATTTTACCTTTTTAAAAAAGTCTGGTGGTTGGAGGAGTATGAAATGTAAGACAGGTCCTGTCCCTTCACGTGCCTGGGAAGACACAGCATTGCACATGCAAGTGTACTCACATATACATTTACACACACACACACACACAGTCAGAGAACTACAAAGTGCTCAACTGTATGAAATGATCCATGCAGTAAGAAGTTAGAAAAGGAAAATACTGAAAGATAGTCACCAAAGAAATCTCCTAAAAAACTTGTAGGACTTGAACTAGAGCATGAAAGATGGCTAGGATTTGGAAAGGCAGAAAAGAGAGTGGAAGGAAATTCTCAGGAAATACAAGAAGGCTATGCCTTGACCATCTGGGGACCAGCCTTCACAAGGAGTTAGGACGAAGAGGAACCATCAGGAAAATCGTTTCTAAAGTTTTAAAGATAAAATATAGTAATGCCATGAAAGATGAACTAACTCCGAAAAACAGGTAGGGGCCAGGAGAGCAGTTAGGAGGTTCTTAAAAAAATTTTACCGCAAAGTGAAGAGGGTCCAAAATGAGACTAGAGAAAATTGGCAAAACATAGCATTTAAGTGCAGAAGTGCTACAAGGAGTAAAGTAGCAGTTTACGTACAAAGGTACATACCTATATTCCAAGGCATGTGCCTCATGACTGAGGGAAAAGACGCATTATAAAGAGAAATAAAGTCTTCAGGAAAAAGAACCAAATTGGGATAGATGTTGAGATAGAAGAAATGAAGGAATTATAAGCTAAAAGTTTGAATCTTAATGTAGCAAATATAGAAATGGGGTATAGAACTAAATTTGGATATGATGAATGTATTTGGAAACTATCAATGTGGAACCATGAAAGTAGATATAGTCTATCTGAAAATAAATATAATGGTGGTTTGTAATACTTTTAAAGTTGCAGACATTTGGAGAATACAACAAAAATTATAAATTTTCTCCCAAAGTAAAATAAATGTTTATACTGACATTTACATAATTTTGTACATATTTTCAGAAAGTATGTGGACCCCATTTACCTTACCTAAATCCCAGGATGGCAAGGCTTATTTTGAATAACCAAAAGCATGAGGAAATGACAGTTGAAAAAAAGATAATCTCTACTATGTATTTGGTATTTATTATATGTCAGAATTGTTTTAATATCTTACACACGCCATTTTTATATTTATTTTGATCTCCATAATAATCAATGAGGTAGGAATTCTTTTCTTCTTTTGCAGAAAAAATTCACAAATAGCAGAAAGAAAATAAGTGAATTGATTGTTCCTATATCTTGCCTTTAAACATGTTCAGCCTTGTTAGAAATTATTATGATATTCCTTAAAACGGTAAGAAAGATTTTATTCAAGACTATTGCAATAGAGAAGAGACTATTGAAACACAGCAAAGAGAAGAGACTATTGAAACACAGCAAAGAGATTGAACTCAACTCCAAATACAGTAAACACCACTGGAGATATATAGCCTACAAGCATAATGAAAAGTCAAGGATAAAAAATTACTAAGAAAAACTTGATCAAATATCAAGGGCAGGGGGGGATTCTTGTTAAGGCAGGACAATGTAATCAAATATCTAGAGTGGGAGGATTCTTAATAACAAGACTCTTTGCTAAAACTGGGTACAGAAGGTCAACAGCGGGTCCCAAATATGAGGCATAGTCAAAAAGAGATGGCTCAGAGAAGCTTGACTAAAGTTTGGAGGGAGACTTTGTTACCCTCTTTACTTTGCATTCATCTATTAAAAATATTTATTGAGTTCTAATTATATGACAAGCACTGTGTTCAGTGTCCTGAGATCAATTATACAGGTCTGTCCCTGTACTTTTGGAGTTTGGATAATTGCTACTCCTTCTTTATGTTTCAGCTCAGAGATCCACTCCCTTGTGAAGACCTCCCTGAGTTCACTTCATCTTGAGCTACGTCTGCCATCATAGGCTTACCTCTATAGGCTGTAACTTCCTATTTACTTGTCTATGTAACCTTTTATACTACAAGTTCTATGAGATTATGGGCTATGACATCCTTGTTCACTCATCCCCATTAAACTAGCACTAACACTGCCCAAGTAGTAACTCAGTAAATATTTGACAAAATTTGTAGAATAGAGATAATAAAAGAAGCCAACAAGTGATGCCAAATGCTAGTCAAGAAAGAAGCCAAGGATGCATCATTTCTTAGATACAAGAAATTTAGAAAGAGCCAAATGAGTAAGGAATTGAAAAGATGCTATCAAAAGGAGGACTGTAAGAGCCTTTTGAGCTACCCAAGATTTAATGTTCTCAGTGGGCCAAAGAGCAAACAGTATGAGATTTCAGCTACAATTCATTAGAGCACAGAATATGGACTTGATCCTGTGGCAAATGACTCTTGACCCTGGAAGAAACTACAATACTTCTAGCTGATAGAAGCTCCCATAGGTCAGTTTAAGTCATGGTTTAGTACATTTCTTTCTGTGGACCTCATTTTCCCAATTAGCGAAATGTGGGCCTGGGGGTCGGGGGGCAAAGAGTGGGATGCCTGAATACACAGGGCAATACATATGAATGATAATTCTAAGAGGCTGTGACTCCATGGCCTACAAGTGTGTTTTTGAGACAGTAGATGGTTATCAAAGAAGTTCATTAAAGAGATGATGACATATGGGTCATGGTAAATAGGCCGTCTAATTAATGGTATATCATATTTCTCTTGTTCAGTCAATTCCAGGCACAACTATTATTTCTTATTTTTAACTGAATATCAAATTATAAAAGAGCTTTGAATCAGACAGTAAGAATAGTTTTTTCTTTTACTGAACAGCAGTGGACCCTGAAGATCAGAGTGGACTATGAAGATGAACTGCCTGGACTTCAGTCTGAGCTCTGTCATCTGTTAATTAAGTGGCTATAGGCAAGTACTTAAACTTTCTATACTCTAATTTCCTCATGAGATAAATGGGAATGACAATATCCTTCTCATGCAGTTTTTATAAATATCACAAACACATTCCTGTGAAGGGCGAGTGTTACCTGGGACATAATAAAAGTTCCACAATTGCAGGCCAGGCGCAGTGGCTCACGCCTATAATCCCAGCACTTTGGGAGGCTGAGGCAGGTGGATCATGAGGTCAGGAGTTTGAGATCAGCCTGGCCGATATGATGAAACCTCATCTCTACTTAAAAAAATACAGAAATTAGCCAGGCGTGGTGGCATGTGCCTATAGTCCCAGCTACTCAGGAGGCTGAGGCAGGAGAATTGCTGGGACCTGGGGGGGAACAAAAAAAAAGCTCCACAATTGGTTGACATTACTAAAGATGAAGAAAACCAAAATGGTTGCATAATAAGTGTCACACACAATGTCAGGCCTTTTTACATAAATTATATTGTCCGATTCCAGCTATTACAAAAATTATAGATCAGAAGTCTAACATTCAAGCCTTTTCTCATATCTCTATGTCTGAGTATATCAATGAATCAAGTCATCTGAATATGTGAGACTGTACTTGGTATCACCCCAATTCTGGGTATCATATGAATCTTATGATTAGTACTATGAGAAAAAGACCAGGTTAAAAACAAAAGAAATTCAGAAGTCTGTTCATCACGAATCTGTATGGTGTTTGCCATGTTTTGTTGTGTTTATCTCTAAAGTCAATACCATGGGTGACTTTTTTATACCTAATTAACCTAGTTGAAATGACAACTCAGTACACAATCATATTATGAAGATCAAGAACATGCTTTTATTCCACTTAGTATCTCTGAGAGACCAGAATGATATCTCAATGTTAAACAGTTTTAATGTTTGCTATTAATAATTCTGATTCCCGATGGATTTCCTATTTAGTCTAAGTTCATAAACAACTTAAGACTTCTATTTCTAACCTATCTATTCAGCACAAATAGCACATATTTAATCTTGTTAACCCATGTCTGCATAATGACTTTCACTTTTTACTAATAATGACACAATGATAATTTATACCCCTACAAATGAAACCATCTTGAGTGGTATAAAAAATAAAGTAAGGCTGGATCAGGATGGAAATTTTTTTCAACTTTTCTCCCATCTCTTGTTTCCTCCCAAATGATCATTTCATGTTAAGGATTGTTCATCAAATCTCAAACAAACGGAGTTTTAAGTACCAGTATCAAGCACCTGCACATTGAGAGCAATGATTACAGGGGGAAAAAAAGGATTGAACACCATCAGTGTTATTTATCATCACTCCTAAGGTACTGAATATAATGTTGCTTTAATTGTTGACATTTGTATTGCACATTTAAGCTTACAACAAAATAATGATATATATTATGTCCTTACACAACCCTGTACATAGTTGCCATTTTTCCCCATTTGATATGCCATGAAACTGAGATGCACAAAAGTGTGTCAATAATAGAATGAGGCCCAAATCTTCTGAGTTCCCTCCCATCTCACCACCACCCCCGCTGCCGGATCATGTTCTCCTAATTCAAATACCGCTTTCTTTCCACTAGTCTACAGTGATTTTATAGTTATTTTCTGGGTTTCTAGGGAGAATATCTGTAGCTGCGTATTCACAATGCAGACCTGTAAGGGATTGCTGAACTCAAGTGCACTGGCTTTCAACAAAATAACAGGATCCTCTCTTCACAAGTATTTATTTTTGCACACCATTTATTTCAGAAAAAAAAATTTATTTTATTTCTTCACTTCTAAACCAAAGGCACTAAACAGCTGCCCTTGTTTGCACTGATACTGCAGGATTTGTATCCTGATGAGCCACATACAGGTTGTTACATTTCAGTAATTTGACAATGGAATAAGATGTGCACCTGGCTCTCGAACAGCTTTAAAGGCTTAGACTTCCTCTGAAATGATCTCTTCAGCCAGGACAGAAGAATTTTTTTAAAAAATCTGAAATCGCTCCAGGTAAGTAATTCTAAACTCTGCTGCACATTAGAATCATCTGGGGAGTTTTTGAAACATGCCTGCACCCAGGTTCCTCCCCTAGAGAGTCTTATTTAATTGATCTGCCATGCTGTCTGAGCGGTTGTATTTTTAAAACCTCCCTGAGTGATTCTAATGTGCATTCAGGGTTGAGAAACACCAACTGAAGACATAACCCAGAGCAGTGCTCTCAGCACTGGCCATGCATTGGAATGTTGCGGGGAGAGGGGGGCAGCTTTTTAAAATACTGATACCAATACCCAATTAAATCAGAATCTAAGTAGGCTCCAGGTGCTGGTGACTTTTAAAGCTCTGTAAGTGATTCTGACATGCAGTCAAGTTTGGATATCATTTATCTAAAAATAATTACAATTTAGTATGTGGTCTACAAATGAGCAAAACCAATCAATCAAGCAAACAACAACAAAAAACAACTAGAATCTGAAAACTTGCTAGAATTGAAGAGTTTCAGACTCCACTCCAGAGGTACTGAGTCAGAATCTGCCTTTGACCAAGGATTCCAGGTACTGAGCATGCACAATAAAGTATGAGAAGCTCTGTTCTGGACGGCTTTTCTAAAGACCTGAGGACAGTATTAACTTCCATTTCTTCTTCTCATTTGATACTTCTCTCAAGTTCAGATGAGTATGTTCTACTGATTGGGACCATTGGGCTAAATTGCTACCATGTGTTCCTAATTGCTACACAGCACAAACATGATTAACTATAGCTAATTATCACTAATTAGCTATCTACTAAGCTAACTGCTGAGCCTGGAATTCAAGACCCTTCAGAATCTACACAGATTTCTTTCTTGCCTTTTCCCATTTATTCCCACCCTACACTCTACCCAAATATAGACTGCTCTGTTCCACATATGATCCACACCTTCTAGCCTCTTTACCTATATATCCATCTCTCCCTAACATGCTTTCCTTCCATGTTCAAGTGTATCAGCTGAAGTTCAGTTAATGCTATTGTACTGTGACGATTTCTAATTCAACCCCATATCCAGCTGGTAATAATTTGTCCTAGCACAGAATACTCATAGCATCCTATCTATACCTCTCCTGTGGCCCATTAAACAATCTTCTTCATGTTTTCTAGACTTATTTTATATCCTCAATCAGATGGTAAGTTATGTTAGAAGAGGATTCATGCTGATACAGTTTGGAGGTGTGTCCCCACCCAAATCTCATATTGAAATCTAATCCCCAGTGTTGGAGGTGGGGCTTAGTGGGAGGTGATTGGATCATGGGTGTGGATTTCCCATAAATGGTTTAGCACCATCCCCCTTGGAACTGTCCTCACGTGAGTGAGTGAGTTCTCTTGACAGCTGGTCATTTAAAAGTGTGTAGCATCTCCCCTCTCTCTCTCTTGCTCCTGCTCTGGCCAGGTGACATGTCTGTCCCCCACTTCACCTTCGATGATGATTGTAAGTTTTCTGAGGCCTTCACAGAAGCTGAGCAGATGCCCCACCATGATTCCTGTACAGCCTGCAGATTGGTGAGCCAATTAAGCCTCTTTACTTTGTAAATTACCCAGTCTCAGGTATTTCTTAATAACAATGCAAGAATGGA
The DNA here is from genome assembly GCF_029289425.2 of Pan paniscus. Classification (NCBI taxonomy): domain Eukaryota; kingdom Metazoa; phylum Chordata; class Mammalia; order Primates; family Hominidae; genus Pan; species Pan paniscus. The sequence continues at coordinate 189,476,102 of NC_085926.1, read as the reverse complement.
CTAATATACATGAGCAATTCACTTCTGTAATATTCACACAACCCTTCTCGGAGCTGTGTGTATAGTATGTAATTTTTTTGTCTTTCTGCTCACAATTTCTTATGCTTAACCAGTTCAAGCCAGTATTCTTAGTATAGTCAGTATGTTTATACTGTCTGCTCTGAATAGATTTAGATCAGATTTTCACAAATAGTAGTCTTTGCAGAATGTGAACTATGAATCTCTAAAGAAGATATTGTATGGAGAAGTTTGGAAACTTTCTATGTCCAAGAAGCTTTTTTAATGAGCTTCTTACAGGTATCATTTGCTCTGCATGTCACACTTTGGGATATTTTTAATAATAGGGAGTGATAAGTCATCCAAGATAAATTTAGGACGATTCAGGCTTTCAATGGCTACCTAGATAAATCATCAACATTTCTTCCTTTTCAATGGGAACACAAGAATCCTATGCAAAAGAGACAGAACACCACAATGGTATTATTCTCAGGCTGGATAGGTGAAAATCTGGAACCAAACATCATCATAAAAAGAAAACAACAACAACAACAAAAACACTGTGCTGTTATTGCTAAGGAAACTCCTGTTTTATAGGTTGACTAACTAGGGATCTTTAATATACTATCAGTTATGTCTGAAAAATAAGGAAGCACCTATTAAGTTTAAACTATTCTAGGAAAACTTGCATTCATGATGGTCTTGGATGTAATGTATTCTACTTCCTTGAAAAATATGAAATAAAATGGAGTGAGCAAGTAGAAAAGTACTTTTATTGTCTCCTAAAGTCTTAGAAGCATTTATAATTTTGAGAAACAACAAAGAAATCCACAGAATCCACTGTAACAGATGGTTCTAATTAGCATGTTAGAATTCATTGAAAACTATGTCAAAGTTGATTGGCTATTTGTGAAAATATTTCTGACCAATTGTTCTTAAACTATTTCCATAAATATATTGGGACATTTTATATCACTTTATTAATATTGAGAAATCCAAAAGAATAAGACATGGTCATGTAGACACTATTTTCTTATTATATCCCAGCAATGTCGGTTTTCTGTCAAAGTCAATGATAAAGCATCCCTCTGTTTCCTACTGGATGACTTTAGAATGGAATGGAGGAGAAAAGTAATCTTTATAGCTAAAGACTTAAAAGAAGATGGCAGGTATATTTATTTCACGCATTTGTGACATGTATTTATCTCTGTTGACTCCATAATTCCAATCTCTATGACTACATCCTTCATTTTCTGCTTCCTACCAAAGGACAAAAATATATTTCTAGAGTATTTCTTATTGACGGTTCCAGAAATATATGAACTAGAATTTTAGGATCCTTGGTACAGAAAAGTTTCATGACTTACTTTATGTTTTTTCAAATGTTGTTTAAATATTGGTTACAGTGATTGAACAATCTCACCTTTAACACAACTTTCCCCAGCCATAAGTTTTATTTTTAAATTGTTTTAAATTTGCATAAATGTCTTTGCCAATTAAATTGTCAGATAATTTGACAACATTTTTGCTATCATTTAGACCCGTGATTTCTCAATGTAGCTATATGCTGAAATTACCTGGACACTTATAAAAATAGTGACGTCTGGGGCCCACTTTCAGAGATGCATATGTCATTCATCTTGTATGTGGCCTGGGGATCAGCATTTTTAAAATATTTCTACATAATTCTAAGCTGCAGACAAGGTTGGAAAACAAAAATTTTGACCAAACTTTTCAACGATGGGTTTTAATAACAGTTTTAAACTTAGATGTACTAATGGCATGAATCCTAGTCTGCACTTTTCCATTTTATTTCAGATTTTTCTTGTTGGAAACTCTCCAAGTTCATGAAATCCTTCTGAAAATGAGACTTTAAATCTGGACACAGATGACCTATTTAATGAGGCATTGATAAATAATAGTAAGTGACATGCAAAAGCCCCTTCCAGGAAGAGAAGGAAACAGAAATGCCCAGTTACCACCATCCAGAGATACTAGTCCCATTACCTCTCATAGCCATCTAAAATGTTGACCATTTGTTCCCATCCACTATGAATATAGCTACACTTTTCCTTCATTATTTTTAGACACTCCAACTCTTCTTATACTAAGATTGAATACACATTTTCTACTTTCTTGCTTTTTGTATTTCTATGGAAGTCATAAAAAAAGATTTTGGATAGCTAAGTGATAGCTATCTAAAGGCATGAATTTGCAAATCAAATTATAAAACCTGTTTAGAAGTCTAATGCATAAAAACTAATATATAAAAATGTAAATTAAGGCAAAAATCAATTAGCTCAATGTGACATTCATGTGGCTTCTCTTTCTGGACTCCATGTTCTCTCCAGGGAAACACTGACTATATTATATGCAATAAGGAAAATAGCCAAGGTGGATGGCCCCATAACACATAGTTACAGCTGCCAGAAAATAACTCTCAATTGTTGAAAAACAGCTCAAAAGGTGAAAAAAATCATTTATCTTGGATAGGCTCAATACCAAAAAGGGGACATAATTATGAACTATAGTATTTACTGGTACCTAGATATATTCTCCACTCACATGCTTAATTATTCCCTCTTTCAAACTGTAGAGATGCTCTTTTGAACTGTCCTCAGCCTACTTGTCATGCCCAAGCCCAAGGTCTTTTGGTGGGTAACAGTAGTTGCTAAAGAAGTTAGAGTTTGGTTAGCTCTCATCAACAACCTTGTTACCAAGTTATAAAGAGAGCAAATCTCAGACAAATTTGCCTACACAGTGACATTTATTAATTAAACATTTATTAGCAAGTTAGCACAATATAAATTATGCAATCTGTATTAGGGCTTAAAAAAATACAGCCTTCTCATTCTTTCAGTGATTAAAATGCTATAGTACAAGAAAAATTCACTGGATAGAGCCATATCAAGATTCCAGTAGCAGGATTCTGTTGCCCTTAGAGTTGTTACCCCTACAGTTTTCACTGGGCTTGCAGAAATCAGAGTTTCCAGCTAACTACTAGATCTTTGGGGGTTTCTTTGGTTAAGAATGGTGGCCTTGGGCCGGGCGCAGTGGCTCACGCCTGTAATTGCAGCACTTTGGGAGGCCAAGGCGGGTTGATCGCCTGAGCTCAGGGGTTTGAGACCAGCCTGACCAACAGGCAGTGGTACCCTGTCTCTATTAAAATTACAAAAATTAGCTGGGTGTGGTGGTGGGTGCCTGTAATCCCAGCTACTTGGGAGGCTGAGGCAGGAGAATTGCTTGAACCCAGGAGGTGGAGGTTGCACTGAGCCGATATTGTGCCATTGCACTCCAGCCCGGGCAACAACAGAGACTCCGACTCAAAAAAAAAAAAAAAAAAATAGTGGTCCTGCTAGATTCTTAGACACTGTTCATGCGTGGGTCTGAAGTGTCTCTTAAGTATACCTGACAATCAATTTATTTTAGAACACTATAATTTTACCAATATAGGACTCCTTCTAATATTCATCTACTAATCATGTTAACTAAGAGTACACCAAATTCACCAGGAAAACCCATTTCTGGCATTCAGCGTGAAAACTAGCAAAACTTTGGTTGTAGCCCAAGGTCTACATAGCTGCCTATGGAGGAGAGGCTTACTGATGAGAATGATTGCTGTCCCTTGTGTGTCCTTGATTAGGATTCGAGATGTAAGTGGGGACTGCTTAATTACAAAAATATTTATTTGCTGTTTATATATCTATATAAACAAACTAATACATATTATCTGTATATAATCATATTGTCTTTAAATGGCTACTCATTATAACAAAGCTGCTCTTACTCTGTTCTGGAAGTTGTTTCCTCATTATTTTTTACATGTCTGCTTCCCTTATAGAATGCAAAACTCCTTGAATTCAGAAATATGTTGTATATTTGTCACCTCCACCTCCACATTTTTAGCATGATACTTCACACAAAATGTTTAATAAGTATTTTGAATAAACTATTTTCTGTAAATTCGAATTCTTGTTCTATGTTTAACATTTTTCCTCTCAACACATCATATTCTTTGAAATTATATCTTGAGATTTGTATCTGAAACAAAGGGTATCTAGGGAGAATTGCTTATTTTGTTTGAAAAAGAAAGGAATCTAGGCAAAAATAGCTGTGTGGCCATTAGACTTCAGAAATTAAATTATCACTCTTTGTCATTTTTAGGGGGAAAAAAAAAAAGAACTGCAAATGGCCTCACATGACTCAACAACTCAGGAGAGAACACATTTTCCAAACCAAGCCTATACAGTTGTCATCACTAATAAACATCCCCACAGTAATCTCGAATTCCAGCATTAATTTTGTGAGGGAGAAGATAAATTGCAAAGATGCAATCTTCATTACTCATCGTCCTTGCTGGGGTTTCCATCTTTTTTGCTCCAGTTTCTTCCTCACAGGCACGCTGGAAGATAGATGTTGGACAGTTTGCCAGATTCATTTTGAGAAATCACAGATTGGGAGATTAAAACTGACATTTATCTTTGCTTCTATAATGGCTGAATTTTGAGATACCTAAGCATTAAAATACTTTAAGAGTGAGTAACTCTTAAAAGCTCCTGACAATTCGTGAGGCTAATTCTATCTCCCATGGTTTTACCCATAATCTGAACTTGGCAGATTTTTCTCTCAGCAGAGAGCCTGTTCCCCAGAAACAGTATAGATGGCTACAATGAGTAGATGATTAAATTCCTCTCCATGATCATCAGAGCTTATCTGTGGGCCAGGATTATTACACCAGAGAATGAAGACCCTTGTTCTTAATGCTGCAGCTACTGCAGTCTCCAGATGCACTCACTGCGTCTAAGAAATTGGAGCCATTTTTTTCAGAGCTGAATTTCAAAGTCACCTTCTCAGGAGATGTACATTGTTTAGTTGTCCCCAAAGAAGAATGCACCCAAAACAGTAAGCAATATCATTTTCTGGCTCAGTTCTTGTATTGTTCTATCTTTCCAAGCATCTTGCAATTAGAGTTACCAGGTGTGTCCTTGAAGGTAGAATGAGGCCGAGTTTCCATTGTGACTAAGTCAATAGACATCTTCAACGCTAAAGAAGTTAACAAATTTTGCTAAAATTCTGAATTTTTCTGAAGTTTCTTTATTATTGCTCTGAACTAAATAGAAATACTACTGCTCAGTTATATAGAGGGAACAATACATATGCCTGGATGTGAGTCTCTGGTGAATTATCTCATTGTCTGGTTTACCTTCCATGACACTCTTCCATCTGTTGACTTAAATAGTGTAAAAAAAAAAAAAAAAGGGTATTGTGTAAGACACCAAGAGAGACAAATGTGTAAACTAAATAGGTTTTTCTTTTGGGAAAATGAACATAAACAAGAGATGACTGATTTAAGCAATTATAATGACAGGTAGAAAATATATAAAAATGAAAATAGGTATTGTAAAAATTTGGAATTATCCGGTGTGTTAACTATATAGAAAACAACCCCAGATATGATTATAAGAATAAAAATTGTAAAAGAAAAGAAATGTTATTGGATAATCAAAACACTAAAAAGATAATAGAAAGAAATTAAGGAACTGAAAATTCTCACTTAGGTCAAATAAAGTTGATCTCTGAAAAATAGAAATTATTAAAACTTCTTTCAACTACTGAGTCATGGCACATGTTCATGATTTGCATCAGTTGTGGAGTATATTACAAATAATTTGGGTATAGCAATACCTAAAGCGTGAGAGGTTTTTTTTTTTAATGGTGTGTCTTTCCTTTATAAATTGGAACAGATATAAAGCTCCCTTTTAATAACTGCAGTCACACTTTCTTGCCTTTCCGTTTACTATCTTATATGGGAGACAAAGTTAGAGCAACTTCTTAGGTGTTGCACAACCTCATCTATCAGATGTACCAGAGCAAAACGCAAGAAGCAAACAAACCAATGAACCAACAGGAAAGGTCGAGAACTTCTCCATAATCGATATTCACTCAGACAGACAGACTAGCCTTGATAGAGGGTAATTAACAAGTGCTTTATCTATATAACATGTGCTTATAATTCAGGAATCTACTCTCTACAGCAACCATGTTGGTATTATTTCTTAACTTCTCTGACTTTATAGGGCAGAAATAGATTAATATGAAGAAGTTCACTCTACAGAGGCTGAAATTTAATAAAAGAGATGATAAAAGTTTATGCTGCTACAATTTACTGAGCATTTATTCTTTTTCAGATTTGTGCTAAACACTTTACATATATTATCTCACATAGTCCTCATAAGAACATAAGAGTTTGGTATGATTGTCTCTATTTTATTAATGACAAATATGAGGCTTTAAGAATTTAAGAAAACTAATCTGTTATGTAAATATTGATCAGAGAATTGGAATTTCATACCAAATCAATCTAATATCAAAGTCAATGATTATTATTTTATATTGCCTCATATAACAATAATGGAAGTCAGAAGATGATAAGTGCCATAAGAAGATAGTAAATTAAGAACTGTTGGATTGGGAGAAGAGAGAGAGAGAGGCTTCTCTGAGATAGAAACGTAGAAAAAGCCTTAAAATTCAAGTAGTATATAAGAAAATTGTAAAGTTGTCCCTCAATATACTCAGGGGACTTGTTCCAGGACTACCTACATAGACTCAAGTCTGCACACACTCAAAGCCCCACAGTCAGCCCTCTGGAACCTGTGTGAATGAAAAGTTGGTCTTCCATAGGCATGGATTTTGCATCCCTAGAATATAGTATTTTGGATCCACATTTGATTGGAAAAACCAATAAGTGGAACTATGCAGTTCAAACCTGTGATGGTTAATATTGAGTGTCAACTTGATTGACTTGAAGGATGCAAAGTATTTTTCCTGGGTGTGTCTGTGAGGGTGTCGCCACAGGAGATTAACATTTGAGTCAGTGAACTGGGAGATGCAAACCCACTCTCAATCTGGGTGGGCACCATCTAATCAGCTGCCAGTGCAGCTAGGATAAAAGCATGCGAGGAACGCGGAAGGACTAGACTGGATAAGCCTTCTGGCCTCCATCTCTCTCCTGTGCTCGATGCTTCCTGCCCTCAAACATCAGACTTCTAGTTCTTCAGCTTTTGGACTCTTGGATCTACACCAGTGGTTTGACAGGGGCTCTCAGGCCTTTGGCCACAGACAAGGCTACACTGTCAGCTTCCCTACTTTTGAGGTTTTTGGGACTCAGACTGGCTTCCTTGCTCCACAGCTTGCAGATGGCCTTCATTGTGGGGCTTCACGTTGTGATCCTGTGAGTCAATACTCCTTAAAAAACTCCCTTTTATATATACATCTAACCTATTAGTCCTGTTCCTCTAGGGAACCCTGAGTAATACAAAACCCATATTGTTCAAGGGTCAACTGTATTAGTCATGATTCTCCAGAGAAACAGAACAAATACGAGATTATCTATCTATCATCTATCTATCATCTATCTATCTATCTATCTATCTATCTATCTATCTATCTATCTATCTATCTATCTATCTGCTTGTCTGTCTATACACACATACACAGAGAGAGAGAGAGAGACACACACACACACACAGAGAGATTGATTAACTGATTTATTAGAAGGAACTGATTTATGTGATGATAGTGGCTGAAAGGTTCCACCATCTGCCATCTGCAAGCTAGATATCCAGGAAAGCCAGTATAGTTTCAGGCTGAGTCCAGAGGCCTGAGGTTCAGGACTGCTGATGGTGTAAGTCTCAGTCTGAGGGCAAGAGGAGAAATCCCAGTTCAGTAGTCACACTGAGAGAGTAAATAATTCCTTCCTCCATCTTTCTGTTCTATCTAGGCCCTCAAAGGATTGATGACACCCACTCATGTTGGTGAGGGTGAGCTGCTGTACAGTCATCTGATTCAGATGCTGATCTCATCTGAAATACCCTCACAGACACACCCAGAAATAATATTTAACCAAATATCTAGGAACCCCATTGACCAGTCCAGTTAGTAAAATGAACCATCACAGAGAAGAATCAAACTAGCATAAAGGCATAATTCAGTCCCTGTGTCTTAAGGGGTTTTGTTCAATCCCTTTGGCCTCTCCCTTGAGCCAGGCAAGTTACCAACTGAATTATGAGTAGGGCACTGCCTTTGGGACTTACACACATTTACTGAGAAGATACAAACTCAACAGAGGACTTGCTACCCCCTCATTTTCTCCAAGAACTGCAAAAATCTGCAAATTTTATCTGAAACTCAGGAAATCATTTATAATGAGTTATTTTCCTACTCCAGGGCTTGAAGGAACACTATATTTGCATTATTGATTGAACTGTAATTTAAATTGCCTCTGTTCTAAGGTAGCTTGTGAGTCGAAAATTATTTTTAAAGAATGTCTTGGAAAACAGCCGTAATGTCCAGGTCTCATTAGCATGATCAAATAATAAGACAGTGAATGTGGCCTCGCTCATCTTCAGGCTATAATCTGGTTTGCCGTGGGTTGATGGCATAGGGATAGATAGAGCTCCCAAACCTGTGTCCTTTATTAGGGCACCTGGGTAGCCTCAGATCCACATCAAGAATCTTAGAGCTTCTCCAAGCCTGAAGAAATTCCAAAACTCTTATGCTTTTAAGTTTTCTTTTATACAGAGATTACTATTCATTTAATGATCAAAGTAAAACCCAATCCTGTTTTCCTTTCATTTTTAGTTGCCAGAGGGCAAAGCCATTTTAAAGTTTATCTATTGCATAAACATAATAATTACATGAAGAAAAACCTACCATAATTTTATGACTTGGATTTTGTCAATCATAGCAGAAGCATTTTCCACGTCAATACATATTCTTCATAATTAACATTTAATTAATAAGAAATAATTATTGAGTCACTTGTTGCACATAAATTTTTTTTTTAATTTTTGTCAAAGTGAAACAGAATATTCAATTTTATAACCATTGTATCCCAGGACTTTTGAATAATTATTGTTGTGTTCTTTTTCTCTATATGATTTCTAAAATCTGCATTGCTATCTATTTATGTTATTTATATGTGCTATTTTAAGTATTCTCAAATTATTCCTGAAAGTATGAGAGATGTACCTAATTAGATGAGATAAGCAAATGAACACATCCTAAAGATCACATACTTGGAATTTGTTCTAGGTGAGGGACGAGGGAGGTAGCAGGCAAAAATGGAGAGGGGATCAGCATTTTCACTCTGAAGTCTTCATCTCATTGGTGTTACATCTCTCACTCTCATTTTATCCTGGTGACAAGTCTTGGCTTTCAGAATATAGTGCAAAGGACAACAGCTTTTAAAAGGGTTATTTTCTAATCATGAAATTTCCATCAGTTTACTTCACAGAGAAATACTTTTAAGGACTTTCTTCAGCCACTGAAATGTGGTTAAAATTATGTCCTAGTTATCTTTCTGGCATTTTGGAGCAGGCTGGGAAAGTTTTCAGAGTCATGACATCTTCCGGGCATTTCTCAAACTACAATTCTCAGGTCTATTCTGCTCTGGGTCCCATCACACTGAGGACCCATCCCCACCACAAGATGAAGTACATGTTTACTCTATTGAGTCCTAGAATTTCCATCGGTTCTATATTATAGCTTTTATTTCTCCACTATTATGTCCTATCTTTCATTTATTATGATTGCATTTTCCTATATCTCATTAAGCATAGTGTATTAATTGCCTTGAAGTATTTATCTGCTTATTCTAACATTTGGGCCATCTTAGGTTTAGCCTCCATTGATTATTTATTCTCTTAAAAATCGGTCAGACTTATTCTTCAAAAGAATGATAATATTCTTCTATGGTGATTACTTGGTTGGACATAAACTGCAAACTTTGTCTCCTAAACAGTAGCTCAACTTAACCCAGTTTTTGTTTTCTGTTTTGTTTTCTTTTGTCTCAACAGGGCTTATAGTCTTCCCACACATGTGTGATTCAGAGGTTAACCAGAAATTTGAGCGAAGTTTATATACTGAGTTAGAGGTCCTCCTCTCTGTCTTTATATTTTCTGGGATTCTATGCTCACTATCCGGATTCGTAAATATGCTAAACCCTATCCTCTGAGTGTTCAGGTCAGAAAGTCTGAAGTTATTGGAGTTGTAGTCTTTACATGTGGCACTGCCTTCAGGCTAAAATACTAGAACACACACTCTGTGAATGCCCCTTTCTCCAACTTTCAGTTCCCCTCATGTACACTCTCCAGATCTCTTACGTAGTTACTTTTCGTATTTTGCCCAGAGTATACAGTTGTTATCTATGGGAAAGTAAGTCTGGTATGAGCTCATTTGGCCATTAGAAGAAGCAGAATCTTGCCTTATAGATTTCTTTAAAACAGACACAGGAAATAAATTTGAATACCCCAAAAGAGTCAAAACTGAACCAATCACATGAAGATCCCTCAATTTATGCTCAACTTGGGCCTGAGGAATTTCTTTATGAATGAAGAGCAAACTCCTTCAAGGAAACCTCATGATCTTTCAGGAGGCACCTACCTGTAGCCTGACCATGCCAAGAGTTCTAGAACAATACTAATACAGACCTCATACACACAAGCCTGGACTTTGCAATTGCTTTCTAAATTTTCCCTTACAGCTTATCACTCCTTTCAATCTAGGCTGAACATTAGTTTTGAGCATATCTCTGCTCAAACATTTTAATTGGTTATTGTTCACCTAATTAATTCTAAACTTCTTTATCTGATTCTTTTTTTCACTTTTCACATTATAACTGGTAAGTTTTAAAAAATATACACAACATGGACTGGGAAAATCAGTGCATAACTCCACATTCTATAATATATGTGAGCTCAGAGAAGTAATTTCTATAATGAAGCAGTGAAGTCATCTAAGCTGGTTCGAGTCCAAGCTTTATGCTTAGTAGTTGTGTAAGTATGGATAAGTTTTTTAACCTCTGTAGCTCAGTTCCCTACCAGTAAAGTGCATTTAATACAATGCAACTTCATAGGGTTGTTTTACAGATTAACTAACAGAACACTTGAAGGCATCTTAAGATAGTGCCTGCCACATGATGCCCCAGTAACTGTTAGCTAGTATCATTATCTGTGTCTTGGTTGCATTCTCCATAAAATGTGGGACATAATTCTATTTGAAAGATTAATGGTTCGCATGCAATGAATGTTAAAACATTTAAAACACCGTTCCAATATGGAGGCATAGAACTCAGCTTTAGCTGTACAGACCTACTTGTCACTTCTTGCTCTGTATAATATGCAGTTTATACCTTCCCACATCAAGATGATTTTCATGTGTGAAAAGACCATCTTACATTTCTGTCTGTTGAAAGTCTTGCCTTTCTTTATGGCTAAGCAAACTTACACCAACCCACCCTAAAATCATGTATGATCTCATCCAACTAATGATCTATTCTTCCTCTACCCTTCCAAAGAGGCACATCTTATGTTTCTTATGTAGATTTTCAATTCATGCCATATTCTTTCCTCTGGACTGTGGACTACTTAACAATAGTAACTGCAATTTATATATCATTGCATCTGTAGCAATACCTATACGTAGTGTCAATAAATATCTGTTGGATTGAATTAAAACACAGTACTCAAAAATGACATGAGCACTGGGAGGCTGAGGCAGGAGAATAGTTTGAGTTTAGGAGTTCAAGACTAGCCTGGACAACAAAGTGAGACTTTGTCTCTAGCAAAAATTTAAAAATTAGCCAGGCATGGTGGTGTGCACCTGTAGTCCTAGCTACTCAGGAGGCTGAGGCTGTCTGGAGGATTACTTGAGCCCAGGAGGTCCTATTACAATGTGGGCCCATCCCCATCACAAAATGAAGCACACATTTACCTTATTTAGTTTTTTTTTTTTTTTGGATGGAGTTTCACTGTTGTCGCCAAGGCTGGAGTGCTGTGACATGATCTTGGCTCACTGCAACCTTCGCCTCACAGGTTCAAGCGATTCTCCTGCCTCAGCCTCCCAAGTAGCTGGGATTACAAGCTCCCGCCACCATGCCCAGCTAATTTTTCTATGTTTAGTAGAGACGGGGTTTTGCCATGTTGGCCAAGCTTGTCTCCAACTCCTGACCTCAGGTGATCCACCCGCCTCGGCCTCCCAAAGTACTAGGATTACAGCTGTGAGCCACCATCCCACCCCACCGGTTCTATTTTATAACTTCTATTTATCAAGGCTGCAGTGAGCCATGTTGCACCACTGCACTCCAGCCTGGGTGACAGAGCAAGACCCTGTCTCCGAAAAATAATAATAATAAATTTTATTAGCAAATAAAAACTTAAATTTTAAAAATGCCCATGTTTATACCAGGAAAAATAAATTAAATAAATTGTCATGTTTCTTAAGTGATAACCCAAATTAATAATATCTTTTAAAATGAGGAACTTTCTCTTTGGGGCATATTTTAGAACTTCAGTTGACAGGCAGTTGAAGTTCATGGTATAAGTAATGACGTTATTTCAAATTCCAAGGTCCAGCCACATGGTCCCTTTGGCTCAATGCAATTCACAGTTAGCAAAAACTGCTTAGTGCTGGATTTCACACCTGGTCTCCTGGGACAGGATGGAAGTGCAGTAAATAATACTGAAAAAGATCACAAAGATGCATAAGAACCATCTGTGCACAGTGGTATAAATGACAAACCGAAGCATTTCATCTGTCATCCGCAAAGTTAACCTACTACCTAGGGGACTAAGACATAAATAGAAACAGAGTCTCTTTCTGCTGGTCTGACAGAAGCTTTGCCTTTCCATCTAACCGAAAGCAAACGCAAAGTGTGCAGGCAAATAAACCCCGCCCCATTTCCGAGTGCTTGTTCTTGCTGCGGCGGTGTGATTCTAGAAGGCTACCCTTTCAAGCTGTTTTTCTGAGATCCATCTGGAATTGTTTACACAAGGGCAAATCTTATTTATTTACTTCAAAACATCACTACTTGTCCTCTACCTAGCCTACATACTGCTCAGTAGATACATAAAAGGATAATGATACATAAATGCTCCAGGTATATAAAAGGAGACTGCTTTGGTGGGTTGAGAAAAAGAAAATACAGTTTGTATTTTTTTTAAATCCTCAAATGTTAAACTAGAGGTACTCTGAGAGATTGTATATCTCTTTCCTTTTGTTTTATAACTACGAAAGTAGGAGTCTATGCCACAATGATGCCAAAAGTACAAAACAATGAAAGCCCCACAGTGTGGAATATGTTGCCTGGCTCTCCATTCCACCTGCTGCCGATTGGTGGCCGTACATGTCTCAGTCTTGGCTTTGTCCTCTGTTAAATAAGCGATGGTTCTAAGTTTTCAAAGGCCATTCTAGCTCTGATTCCTTAAGTCAAATCACCTACAAGTTTTCTCAAGATTATTTAGGTTGTTTACAGAATTCATTTCCTTGGAATTATAGGATTGAAGTTCTCATTTTCCTGTCAGTTGTTGGCTAGAAAAAGCTCAGTTCCTCAGAGGATAAAATGGATTAATTCATGGAGATCAACTTCAGTAGCATCCAGCACCTAGCCAGTGCTCGGTAATTTCTTATGAACAATGATGATGCCTTTGTACCAACCACCTTATTTGTCTCCTTGATAAGTTTTTATAGTTTGAAAACTGCCTAAATTATGTTCTTAAAAAAGTAATGAACATTGTATTTAGTCTCTTCCAATTCTCAATCAGATTAATTATTATCTTTAATATTGTATGACCTGGTACTTCCATTATAATGTTGAGTTTAAGCAGCTATCATAGAAACCTTGTCTTTTTCCTGACTTTAATAATAGTCCTTCTAATACTTATCCTTTAATGTAGTTTTGTAAGGATTTCATAGATATATTTTATCAAGTTAAAAAAGTTACTTTCTGTTTTTATTTTATATTATCTCAAGAAAATAAATCACCAGTTTTCCCTCTTTGCTCTCTGATACTACATCTATAAGATCTATTTCTTGAAATTTAAAAGAAAGTCATTTATAAAATTATCTAGACTTTGCATCTTTTTTCTGGGATGTTATGATAGTATAATTTTGATTACCAATGGGATTTTTAATATTTTCTTAGCTTATTCCCTTTTTCAACTTTTTCTTGAGTCAATGTTTAAATTATTTTTTCTAGAAGTAATTTTACAGATAAAGTAAAAATAGCCCATATAGTTTCTGCACATTCTCTTGGGACCCTCACTCAGAAAGTTTTGAGCTGCTATTCAAAAAGAAACAGCAACCTTGAGGTCACCATGAAGAGACCACATGAAGAGACCACCTAAAGACTGATGCTTGAGGAAGTCCAGATCTTCCAGCACACAGATGTTGGAGTCCTCCCAGCTGTGGTAGGCAGAATTCTAGGACAGCCCCAAAGATTCTCACTCCCTGGAGTAGATGCCCTCTGTACCTCCACCATACCACCACCACTTGAGTATTGGTGGGACTATGAATATGATGACTTAACTCCTAGCATTAGATTCTGTTATATGACAAAGGTCAAGGAATTCTACACATGTCAGTAAGGTCCTCAATCAGTTAACTCTGAGTTAGCCAAGGGGGAGATTATCTTGCCTAAGCTTGACCTAATCAGGTAAACCCTTAAAAGGAAGAGGACCTTTCCTTAAAAAAGTGGTTGTAAGGATGCCAGCATCTACTGCCGACTTGGAAGGAGCACACTGTCCTGCTGTAGAGCAGGCAATGTGGCAAGGTAAATTGTGCCCTCCAAGAACTGAGAACAACCTGTAGCTCAAAACCAGCAAAAAAGAGAGGAGAGCCCTGGAATAGCAAGGCACTGAATTCTGACAACGACTGTTGAGCTTAAAAGAGAACTTTGATCCTCAGATAAAACCCCAGCTCTGGCCAGCATTTTAACTGCAACTTTGTGAAAACTCTGAGCAGTGAACCCAGTTTGTAGTTGCATTTTTATTTATCTTATTTGTATTTTTCCTTTTTTTTGGCTGTTGTTATATATTGAAACTTCGTGACTCATGTCTTTCTTCAGTTCTAAATAATCTGCCAATATCGCATTCTCTCTTCAAATATTGCTTCATTGGCATTCCTTCCATTTTCTTCTTCTAGAACTTTTATTAGACATAAATTGAATCCTCTCAATCTATCATCTGTCACTTTTTTGATGTCTTTTTATTATTTGTATTTAGTTTTATTTTGAATGAACTTATTAGTGCCATAATAAATAATTAGAACTAAATAATATGTTTATTTTAAAGCCTTTGTAAAACTGGCCAAGTGTGGTGGCTCACGCCCATAATCCCAGCACTTTGGGAGGCCAAGGATGCAGGATCTCTTTAGCCCAGAAGTTCAAGACCAACCTGGGCAACATGGCAAAACCTCATCTCTACAAAAAATAAAAAAATTAGCTGAGTGTGGTGGCACATGCCTATAGTCTCAGCTACTCGGGAGGCTGAGGTGGGAGGATCCCATGAGCACAGGAGGTCGGGGCTGCAGTGAGCCATGACTGCACCATTGCACTCCAGCCTGGGTGACAGAGTGAGACCCTGTCTCAAAAAAGAAAAAGCCTTTTTAAAATTGCTAAACAAAACGAATACCTTGTAGAGTGAATTAATGATCTAATGGTTGATTTTCTTGGCTGTATTTCTTACCATTAAATACCTCCATGCATTAGAATTAGGAATTTCAGATTCCTTTTAAGGGAGAAGTTTCTACTTTCCATTTGCCCTCACCTCTCACTGTCTTGTAGTGTCCACTGAGATCTTCTAACCCATCAATCTAGAGCCACATTTATAATAAGACTCCCCAGGTCTAACCCTGCAACAATATAGGAACCCTGCAGATCCAGTCATTCAGCCAGCAAGTGATTTGATTCAGTTCTTATTCTCAAGACTATGTCTTATTCTTCCTTCACCTCTCAAGTTCAAGACTCCATAGAAACTGTGGCCCTGGCTGCAATATATAACTGTTACATTCAGACTCCTCAGATAAAAAAGAATGTCACAATCTATTTCGGAAACTGAGTAACAAGACCAGCTCCAAGCACCCAACTTCCATGGAACTCTCTTATTACTTGTAACCCTGCAAGAGCCAAGCCTTCAGTTACTATTTGCTTTTCAACCCAGACCACAGAATTCATTATAGCTCTTTTACTCCTAACCACTTTGTATGCCTCTTTGTGTCTCACCCACTGAGATATTCATGTTATTTTTATTACTCTGGCTATGTCTTATTGCCTTATTTGCTTCATCTTGATCTATCCATCTAGTATATTAAAATTTGTTGCTAAATATTTGGAACCAAGGGGGCTTGCAATATGAACTTACTATACCTTTTGACCCAAAGATACCATGATTTTTACACAATCAAGAAATCATTTAGGAAGGAGTTTTATTGTTTGTCCGTGTATACTTTTTGGTAACTTTGTTTCCAAAGCTATCAGCAAATACAGTGTTTATTTTGCTCCATATGGTTTTCATTTTGACAATTCTATGTATCACACCTAAGATTTCTATTTGGCCCATCCACAAATGTATTGCTTAAGTCTATTCTCTTTGAAATCTTAATCTTAATTTCTAGATTATCTTTTTTATTCTCTTCTTTGTCAAAATTTAAACATACTTAAAAGTTCCCATCAGATAAGTCCATATTCTCTGCTACCTGCAGAGTAGTTTACCTATCTGTTATATCCACTGGCTGTTTCTCACAACTGTGTATGTGGTGGAATTTGTGCCTTTAATAATATTTTTAGTAGTCATTCTCTTCCACCCTGAAATATAGTTCTCTAGTGGTATTTACTCATGCCTATGGGGCTCACTGGTTGCATAGCAATTTTGAGTTTTCAATGTTTATGTTTCTTTGTTATCAACATTGAATAGCGAGTGAAATTCATACTCTATATCTTCATTCAGCAAAAACTGAAGGTTTCAAACCTGCTCCCCACCCCAAATAATTATTTTTATACCCAAAGATGGGGCAGGTAACTATATCCTTAGCCTATTTGGCTAAGTTTTTCTATGATGACGATGATGACGATGATGATGGTCATGATGATGATGATGATCTTGCAGATTCCTGGTTTGTGAAGGAAGCCTACTTAGAAAGTCACTAGCCAGTATCATCCTGATCTCTTCGTGGACTTTAACATGCTAGGAGCCATGATGGCTTTGTTCTTGTGTTATATCTGAAATAAGATTACTACTCCTACTCACTATGGAGCTATGCATTCATCTTCGGCACTTGAAAATGTCCCTTCCTTTCTTGGCTCACAGTGTTATTTTGAACAGAAGCATAATATTTGATTTGTATTGCTCATAAGTAGGCAAGGTGGAAAGGAGTTAAATAAGTGAAAGATTACTTTTTAACATTTAAAGCTGTCTAATAGTGAAACAAATCTAGAATAGTAATGAGTTCCCATTACTATACGTGGCAAATCATAGAATAGAGGACTCTCTACTAGGGGTGACTGGAGCAATTTCTTTTGTGTAGTAAGTGTGACAAGGCTACTTAAACTCTTAAGGTTCATGGTGTAAAGATGTAAGTGTTATAGTAAGACATTTTATAAAGCTACATAATGTATCCTCAGAGCCTCAGCTTTCCCACCTAAAAGCTGGGTGACTTGGGGCAAGTCACTTTCCTTTTCAGGGTTACAGTTTCATCATCTGTAAAACTAGATATGGATAAAATTATGCCTAAGCTTTAAAATTCTTAATGAGTTCATTTCTAGTTTATTTCTATCACTTTCCTTCAGTTAGCCATATATATATATGTATGTAACAGAAGTCTGACTCTCGAACTGCTGACTGAAACACTTTTATGATTTTTCATGCCCGTAAAGTACATTAAAGTGCTGGGAGAAATGCATTTCTCTGACCATGGGATTATATGTCACACTCATTTGATGCTAATATAAATTCAGAACCCCTACATACCTCCCCAGCTTGAAAGTTTAGGCTGCTGTTAAACTGTTGGGCATAAAAGCAGATGTTTTCTGATACTAATTGTAGGGGTGGGTTGCCCCTCCACACCTGTGGGTGTTTCTCGTAAGGTGGAACGAGAGACTTAGGAAAGAAAAAGACACAGAGACAAAGTATAGAGAAAGAAATAAGGGGACCCGGGGAACCAGCGTTCAGCATATGGAGGATCCCGCCAGCCTCTGAGTTCCCTTAGTATTTATTGATCATTTGTGGGTGTTTCTCGAAGAGGGGGATGTGTCAGGGTCACAAGACAATCGTGGGGAGAGGGTCAGCAGACAAACACGTGAACAAAGGTCTCTGCATCATAGACAAGGTAAAGGATTAAGTGCTGTGCTTTAGATGTGCATCCACATAAACATCTCAATGCTTTACAGAGCAGTATGGCTGCCCGCATGTCCCACCTCCAGCCCTAAGGCGGTTTTTCCCTATCTCAGTAGATGGAACGTACAGTCGGGTTTTATACCGAGACATTCCATTGCCCAGGGACAGGCAGGAGACAGATGCCTTCCTCTTGTCTCAACTGCAAGAGGCATTCCTTCCTCTTTTACTAATCCTCCTCAGCACAGACCCTTTACGGGTGTCGGGCTGGGGGACGGTCAGGTCTTTCCCTTCCCACGAGGCCATATTTCAGACTATCACATGGGGAGAAACCTTGGACAATACCTGGCTTTCCTAGGCAGAGGTCCCTGTGGCTTTCCGCAGTTTTTGTGTCCCTGGGTACTTGAGATTAGGGAGTGGTGATGACTCTTAAGGAGCATGCTGCCTTCAAGCATCTGTTTAACAAAGCACATCTTGCACCGCCCTTAATCCATTCAACTCTGAGTGGACACAGCACATGTTTCAGAGAGCACGGGGTTGGGGGTAAGGTCACAGAATCTCAAGGCAGAAGAATTTTTCTTAGTACATAACAAAATGGAGTCTCCTATGTCTACTTCTTTCTACACAGACACAGTAACAATCTGATCTCTCTTGCTTTTCCCCACAACTAATGATCAGCTGATATTGTCAAGAATACACAAAACTGGTGGCTAAAAGGAAAATGTTGTTATGGGGAAACCACTTAAGCACATCTCTATCACAATGAATTCTATTATCTGTTTTTTTTCTCTGCCGCCTCAAGTAGACTGAAAGCTTCCTGAAGATAGTAGTTGCTATGTGCATATCCCTAAACCTGATACAATAAAAATAATAGTTTTGTGGCATGATCCTGAGCTGCTTACATGTGTTATCTTATTTAAGATAGTATTGTCAATATTATTAGGATTGTCTAACAATCACCTTTTAAGAAAGATACAAATATTATCCCAATTTAAGAGATGAGATAATCAAAAAAAGAGAAGCCAAATAATTTATTCAAGTAATTTAAGTGATAGAGAAAAAATTCTTATTTTATTTTGCCTGAGTCTAAATCCTACAACACTATCTTTTATAGTATTTTATAGTGATTAGGATATAGTTACTTATATTTATTAGCCTATTAAGTGTACTATCATTTACATTGAAATGGGCATAGATCCCTTTAGAATTTCATTCAATTTAATACAAAAAATAATTTTGAGCACCTGCCAGAAGGCAGCTATTTTGCTATGCAATTCAGAAGGTAAAGAAAGAAGTAGAAGACAATTGCTGCATATATAGTTTAGAGTTTAGAAGAAAATATAAGATTGAACACAAATAACCTTATTACAAGTCAGACAGATTAAGGGCTGTGAATAAAGCACTAAGTGCTTTGAGGATTCAAATAAAGGACAGACAACAGTCTCACCATAAGAGACTCCACAGAGAGGATGACATTTGAGAAGAGTCTTGAAGACAGATAAGATTTTAATAAGAAGATAGTAATATTTTGATTAGAAGAAATATTATGAGGGCGAGGAATGAAGATGGCAAAAGTCACAGTGAGGCAAAAGTGCGTAAGTAATAGGTCAAGGACAGGGTGTCTGCACCAAAGTTAGTGGATGGTAAGGCTTTACAAAGGTAGCTAGGACATCCAGCTTTTATTTTTCTCCCCCTTCCCCTATGCAGAACTTTACTGGTGACCATTACTCTTCAGGCGGAAATACTAAACAATGTCAGATGAATTTCTAATTCTAATTGTACCATATCCAGAATTCAGATGTATCTTTGTCCAAGAATTATTTGTCATGTCCATTGACAAAGCACATTGTCAGAAATTGTATTGTTCTCTGAATTACTGAAAAGGAAGAAAGATTCTACACTCATCCATGTACTGTATTTTCTCGTAGACCCACAGACCTATAGAAACAGGGGAGACCTCAAGAATCATAGACATTTGAGGTGCAAAGGTACTTTGAATGTCTTCCAGTAAGTTGCTTTTCCTCGTCTTCCAGGAATTCTTTCTATGTCTGAACTAAATGACTACCTAATCTATTCTTATATCTCTCCAGAGGAAGAAAGTTTCGAAGGCATCTCTAGGTTATATGTTTCTTTGTTTTCAAGTATGAAAATGGTCCTATTGCCCCAATTTGGAGTCATGCATTAGTGCTTCCCTCTACCAAGAAATGTCAAGCGACACCAAAGATGTCAAGAAGGATGGATGGCAACCTTGTGATTCTGTGAAAAATAGAGCATGTTATTTGGAATGTTAGTAGATAGGAAGTGTGAATGAGAACTTGAGGCCTAAATCTCAAGAAATTTTCTTCTTTTTATGATGGTAGGGCCAAGTTATTCAATTTATTAGTGCATGAGTTTTCCCAGTCCCCAAAATGGAAAGATTAGTTTCATATCATAAAATTCTTTGAGATGCTTCCATAGCTTAAGGCAATAACAAAAATAAAAGTTGTATAGCAACAAACTATAATTTATACTTATAAAATTCTGCCATTTTATGTGAATCACAATTTATGGGTTTAGTTCTCACTCTTTGCTTACTTTTCGTTACCTAACTGGAATCTAAATTCCATGAGGGTGAATCCATAGCTCACGGAAGTCTATCTCCTCCCAGCTTTCCACACAAGCTTTGGTCTCTCCCTGCTAAAAAAAAATAATAGGTTACTTTTTTTTGCATTTTATCTTGCCAGAATTACCATTTAGAAAGCTTTTATTAAATTTGTATTTTATATGGATTTTCTTTTTTTATATAATTCACAATGGTTGCATCATTACTTGGCTATAAGAATCATGATTTAATTATAGAATAAATATCAGGAATTTTGTCTGCTTGCAAATAATTCATAAACAAAAGATTGTATTCCCAAGATTATTTAGAAATTCACTGGAATCTACAGTGAAAATAATTATATTAGGACTCGATACATACACACACAGACACACACACACACACAAGCAATTTATTCCTTACAATTAAATAATGTCTCCTTGAAAACAGATTGTATAATAAACCAATGAAAGGCAACGAGTTAATCTGAAATATTACAAGCACAGCAAATAAAACTGATTTGTAATGTTTAGGCCACATGTATTTTCCAGGACACCAAAGGATTCTGGCGCTTGAAATCACTTTCCCCTTTTCACCTGCTTATGAGACTATGCACAGTTGCATTAAATTGTTTTTAAGTTAGAAAAGGAAATTAAAGAATATACAAATTCCCCTCATTTGTGTGCCCTACAACTATTTCCCTAGTGAAATAATGCCGCTGAATATACAACGAAGCCCCTGCTTAGCACTCAGACACTCAAGTCAAATCCCAGAAGACATCCATTCCCGCATACCTAACCTGCCTCCTTTGAAGGAATTAATCATGGACGACCCAAGAAAATGTCTTAAGTAGCAAATTCCTATGAACAGTTTCTTTATTGAACTGAAGTCAGAAGAGTGAGCCCAAGGTGTTTAAGCTGCTTGTTTTGTGTTTATCGAGAAGGCTGTCCTTTTTTTAAATGTTTGCCTTTGGATTTACTCTATCTTCACATTATTGGTAACCACAGAATTATTGCTTACATATAGAAAGCTACTTTTATCCAGAATTTCTAAATAACTGTATGATTATAAACATAAGACACATTAGTCTGGAAATAATGTCACAAGCTCTCGCGGCACCAACTCTCCTCCCTCTATGCTAGATAATGGTTGGAAGTGGGCCAGATACACAGGAAACTTCAGTCAGTCCAGAGGCGATCACTTCATTTAAGAAAGCGCATTTTAATCGATATTTTGTCAGGATGTCCAAAGGGCCAGCAACACACCAGTGTTGTGTGAACATCCTCTCCATTTACACAGGGTGTACCCCAAGTAATCGAAGGAATCCTCTGGGGAGAAACTCCCAAAAATTCTGTAGCAGGGCCTTTCAGCCCCTATGCTCAGGCCCACTCCCACACCACTGTGGAGTGTACTTTCATTTTCAATAAAACCCTTAATTTCTTAAAAAAAAAAAAATAGGGAGTAAGCTTTCAAATAATGGCCTTTTATTTTACAAGGCCAAAAATATTCTGAGAAATCTCCACCCTGGACATGTTGTAACATCCAATGACATCCAATGAAAGAAACTTCACTGAATTACATGGCTGCTAAAACGCATGGACATTTTTTCTGTAATTTGATCTGCAATTAACAACACAACTCAGTATTGTCAACAGTGATTATCTCCACGTGGTAGGAACAAAGATGAACTTTATTTTCCTCTTGGTACTTTTTTTGTATTTTAAAGTTCTCTAGAACAAAAAAAGAGATGAGATAATTATTATTTTGATGGACTATAGCATGTAGTGGGGAGGAGCGCAGACAGCAGAGCCAGACCACCTAGTTCTAATTTTTCCGTGTAAGCACTTACCAGCTGTGTGACCTTAGGCAAGTGATTTATCCTCAGTGGGCAGCAGTTTTTTCATTCACAAAGCTGAGATGATGATAATAAGAGTAACTACCTTACACAAGTCTTTCATGAGGATTCAATAAGTTAAAATAAGTAAAGCAATTAAAATAATGCTGGCATAAAGTCAGCACTTTATAAAGGGTAATAATTATTTTTAAAGCACGTTTTCAATAACAATGCTGTTTGTTTACAGTGTGTGGCAGTAATGTCTTTTAGCTCGATGGTGCACTTCAGACCTGGATGAAAACAAACCTCTCCAATTTTGATAATAGATGAAATTATTGTTTCAATTGTCAATGTTGATCTACATATTTCTAAGGAAAGAACAATGTGAGCACTAGACACAGGATTCGAAGTAGAGGCTTCAAACTAATTTGAGCTACCCAAAGGTGAATAGGGCAGCAACTGGGATGAGGACACCTCATCGTTAGTGTCAGTCCTTTTACTAACTGCGTGTGACTTCAGGCGCATTAGTTGCTTTCTCTGAGCTTTCTCACCTCCATCGGCACTATTGTCTCTTTCTGTTCCCTCTTATTTATCTCTTCTCCTCTTATCAGAAAGATGGAGAGAAAAGTACTGACCTGCTGAGTAAACAATAAGCAGTAAAATATTAAAAATAGTATTTTCATGCAAAATATTTTAGAGCCTTGCACTATAAGAGCTGATCCTCAGAACACATCTGTGATGGGCATAATACCTCTCCCCTACCTTAAAAGTTAAATAACTGATGTATTGGAAGTCTAAATTGAGATGTCATATAGCTCTCATCGAAATCAGAGTGCAAAGGAGAGCAATTGTGCATCTGTTCAGTGGATATGAAAGTGTGTTGCTCTCTCTCTGCAAGGGAATTTAAATGACTCATTGTCTTTGCCTAATAGTCTAGCACTATATATTTCCACTCCATCATTTCTCCCCTTTTCTAGGTAAGGAGAATGTCTAATAATCAGTAACAAAAGACAATTGTACCAAGTTTGTTAACTTTGATGATGAAATACACATTAATAAAAGGCATCTTACCCTTGAATCCAGTAAGAGAGGTTAATGGGTACATCAAAGACCAAATTACAAAAGTCGAACATGGCAAATTCCATATAACCTTCAAGACTGTAGAAATCCTAAATGACTTTAATAAGAAGAAATGACTTTTGCTTCAATTTACATAAACTCAAAATGACTTTGGTTCATTGGTACCATCTCCTAAAATCGTGCTTCTCAAAGGATCTACAGTGAAATAATGAATTCCCACAAAACGAAAGGAAAGAAAACAAAAACATATAAAAACCGCATCATCACTTGTGTTTCCACACTGGAAAGCCATGCTATAGAATGCCAGAGATTCAAGGAATTTAAGTTCTTTATTTCCAACCAAGTTATTTTACACATATGGACCCCAAGAATCACAATATAAAAGGATTTACCCAAGGTCATACAACTCAACTTGAATAGACTCGGAACAAAAACTCAGATGTTTAGATTTCTGTGTAGGAGTTTTGGAGATGTTTCTTGTATCATCCATGTGGGTGGTTTTGTTCTGTATTTCCTCATTCTTACTGTTAGAGAGGTTGATGCTAAAAGATAATCTTTTCTGTCTTTCCTCTTGTAAAAATTTTCTACCTTAGATAAAATCAAATTCCTAACTTACTGACAAAATACTCTTTTTTCAAGTTGCCTATCTTAACCTTCATTGTGATCACTTACTAATGTTGGTTCATCTTCCTTTGTACTTTCAAATAACTTCTAAAGTGGAATAACTCGATAAGAAAAAAGTGGAGGAAAATATCATTTCAATGTTGCAGAATACAGCCATTTCTTATCTATTACCTCTTCAATTATGCATATAAGTTAATACCAATATCCACAATAATTCTATCTATAGAAAAATAAAATTATAAAAACATGACTGTACCCTCAGAAGATAAGTCCTTTTTCTGAACTATATTACTATTCTTTCCTGTTTCCTTGTTTGGTTATTCTTCTGATATTCAGGTCTTAACTTTAATTTAGAAAATAAATGTGGAACAATCCTTTCATGCCATAGACCAAGGGCATGTCATTTAATCATTGAAACACTAGTGTGGTCATCATCACCTGACAATTCCAGTTGATCTAAAATGCAGAATGCTTACAATATTCATATTCTAAGGAAAATAGATTGGGACATCTATTTGTAATCCCAGAGATTCTATTAACTCCTGATGACTCTGTGGCCTATGCATGACTATAATATTCTTAATATTGCAACAACCCAAAATAAAACTATATTCCCTCAATAGAAAAATTATGCTGTTGTCAACTGTTTTCTTAGTTCATTCAGGCTGCAATAACAAAATACCGTAAGCTGGGTGCTTATAAACAACAGAAATCCATTACCCACAGTTCTGGAAACTGGGAAGTCCCAGGTCAGGGCACTGGCAGATTCAGCATCTGGTAAGGGCCAATCATTCTCTGCTTCATGGATGCCCATCTTCTCTGCGTGTTCTTACATGGGGAAATAGGGCAAGGGAACTCTCTGAGGCCTCTTTTGTAAGGGCATTGATTCCATTCTTGAGGGTGCCACCCTCACGACCTAATCACCTCCCAAAGGGCCTACCTGCGAATTCCATCACACTGGGGGTTAGGTTTCAACATAGAAATTTTAGGGGGACAAACATTCAGTCAATAGCACCTGTTAAGTCAGCACATGTTTCTAAAACCTACTGAATAATATGTTCAACATGGGAGGACAATGGTGAATCTGATCCTGTGTATTTTTTTCAATTCTTCAGATCAAGAAGTCAGAAATTTTTTGAGAAAGGGTTCCTTTTCTGTCTGTAGATAATGTGCATGTCTACGAGGAAAGCAGGAGGGACCCACTGCTATCAGTTCGATCCTCCTCCTTTGAGAATCCTGAAGAAAACACAGTGAGGGAAGAAAGGAGAATAATGGTAGGGATAGCACACGGAAATTCTGTGTAAGATGTACAGAGAAATCAATGTGAAACTGCTTCCCCAAATTATTTCTTCCCATAAGAAAATATTTGTATATCTTAGAGAAGTTAATACTTGACTGTTAGGCTGACACTGGGTCCCTAGTATAAAATTAGAATCCTAATAATTTCCAGCAGATTATACTTATTTATGATCACTAAATGCCATATCCAAAACAGAACCTCTCATTTAAATTTCAAGCTTTAGAAATAGATGGAAGAAATGTGTGGACTGTTCATCCATTTTCTGAACATTAGCCCTCCTATTATTTTAGGTGTAGCATGTTTTAAGCTACGGTTCAATTCTCTATATTGCATCTTCAATTTACTTCCATTTATACCACATTAACAATTTTCAAACTAACCAGGCAGAAATACACTGAACTGTAGCCCCAGAAATAGGTGAAATGAAATCAATGTTACTAAATCTGCATGTAGTGATTATAGATGGAAATATTACATCACTGCCATGACAGTGCCATGATGCCTTTGATTTTTTTTTTCATGGAATAACGAAATATGCATTTAATAGGTATGTCTAATTGTCTTTCATTCTGGGTTTTGCTCGCCAACATAGTAACATGCTTTTTGCTAAATGTTATAGTATTGGAGTTCCTCTGCCTCCAGCTGCCATTAACATATTTTGTATTCATGCTTTGCGTAAATTCTGGAAAATGTTTTCAGTTAAGCTTCCTAACTATGCATTTAATTTATATTTAATGAGACAGGAGAAGGTAAAGTTAATGTGAATTGATTAAACTTAAAATAGATATATTGGTGTTTATTAATCTACCAGTAGGTAATATTATGATCACCTTCTGAAGTTAAACCATCATCAGTAAACCCCTTTTCTAGTTGAAGTTAAAGGTAAATGGAAGCATTAACAGATTAAGATGAGTCAAGGACTGGCTCTTTCCTACAATTAAAGATACAAATATCCCAATTTCCTTAAGCAATTTATAGCAGCTTATGAAATGGTGCTTAGAGCTCTTTTAGTCCTTCCAGTAAATGTGGAACTTTCTTCTACAGCCAAACCAGTAAATGGTTGTACTCAGCCACCTTGACGCAATGTGGGCCAATGTGAATCTGACCCAAAGGTCTATATGTTAGATCTTTAAGCATTTAAGACAGCTCTCAGGTCCCTCATAAAACTTTTTTTTTTTTTTTTGAGATGGAGTCTCACTCTGTCGCCAGGCTGGAGTGCAGTGGCGAGATGTTGGCTCACTGCAAACTGCACCTCAGGTTCAAGCGATTCTCCTGCCTCAGCCTCCTGAGTAGCTGGGACTACGGCGCATGCCACCATGCCCAGCTAATTTTTGTGTTTTTAGTAGAGACAGGGTTTCACCATGTTGGCCAGGATGGTCTCCATCTCCTGACCTCATGATCCACCCACCTCAGCCTCAGAAAGTGCTGGGATTACAGGCGTGAGCCACCACGCCCAGCCAAAAATATGACAAATCAATCCTAGGTACTTGAATAATACTCATATTACTGCACACCCTTCTAAACTGACTGCCTCTATATTTCAGTTTCTTTCTTAAATTAGGAATTTAGTGTTCATACATGGTAGAAGCAGTCTATACTTTCATAACTTTGCACTATATCCCAGACCTTCCCAAACACTTATTCTCCCCAAATTCCAATAATAGGAACTATGATTAAATGTTTTGGCATTTTGGTAAATGCCCTATCGAACCATCAGTCTGACTTTTAATAACTCTGATTTCTTTTAGGTGCAAGGATTAGGCAATGCTTTCTGACATGGTAGACTTTTGGTGGAACTAGTTATCAGCCAAAAGACTGCTCATGGGAAGATAGCCTTATGGCAATACCATCTTGACATTTCAAGAAAGGGTCCTTTTGAGATAAAATTCAGGGAAAAAAAATGCCACATGAAATAGAAGTCTATCTAAAAAAAAAAATTCTTACTGAAAAGCAACGGCACCTACAACTGTAAATTGTCAGGCATATAGTGATGAAGGAGACACAATATGTTGTGAACCCTCCTAAGAGCCTTGGTTCATATCATTATTTCTGTAAATTTTCTCATGATCACACCCTAACTAAGGAACATCCAATATTCAGACTCAAGGCTGTGGCTTTAAAGCCTGTGCACTTTTCATTATACCCAGCTTCCTTCATACCAAGACCTCCCGGAAGGGGAGAAAAGGCAATTAATTCTACTGCCAGCCAAGGAATTTTCTCATTCTATTTACCATTTGAGTTAAGGTATGAACTAGCCCTTTAATCTGGGGCATGAGGACATATCATAAAGACTGATCAAAGTCTATTCTAAATTATTCACTGAGCAGAGTGTTTCAGGACAGAATGGGACACCAGGAAGTTACCAGGGGACTTTTATTTTTGTGGACCTATTATTTTACCCTCAAATTAGCATCGCCTTATAAATTCTGTATTTCTGTGGATATCACCATCCTTCCCCTTCCATTCTAAATATTAGAAATTGAGGAGCCTGGATTCATGGCCTCCGAATGGCAACTGGTCCACCTGAGCCACGCTCCTTCACATGCCTCATTCAGCTCCACGGTATTACCCGATAAAACATTCCATCTGGTGTCACTCTGTCTGTTCCGGATTCTCCATTTTCAGGATATGCTGCCTAGTTTACTAAGTTAATCTGTTTAGCCTGTGCCTCCAAACATGTCTACTACCTATGCATAAGCTTCTGGATCCCCCCTCTTACCTATAAGATAGTCATTTGCTTGTCATTTAAAGAGCTGTATAATATTTCTCATTTCTATTTTTCTAGTTGCATTTCACATAATCCTGCATTTATACCACACATGGCGGCCAAATTGACCTATTTGATTTTCCAAACATACGCTGAATTTTCTTAGCTCTAGGCCATTACCTTAAGACGATGACTTTCCTAATACAGGATTATCCTATTTTACTTCAGCTGATCATTGAAGACCGACCACCAATGAATCTGCAGTCCTGAAGCCTGTTCTTGTTTGCAATATCACCATATTGAGATTTTAACCATCTTTAAGTTCCTTCTAAGATGTCACTTAAAATATTCTTATTATAGTATGTCTCTCTCTCTCTCTCTCTCACACACACACACACACACACAGAGACACACACACAGACTTGCCCTGCATATCCCTTCTAGATTCAATTACTCATCTTTCATTCATAGTATGGGGTTTTAATAACAACAAGTACCTTGTAAGTGTTGCTTGAAATAAAGTAACATAAAGCACCCCTTGTAAGAGATTGAAAAGTTGTCCCAATGTTTGCATACCAATATACTTAGGAGTGAGTACTACAGTACTTTTCTATAATCATAAAACTGCCTGACTTCATTTAATGTAAGGTCAGAAATAGAGGCCAGCTTGGTGCGACAAGTACTTTCACATAATCCTCATTCCCACTCCACCATACACCGAGGAAACTTTATTTTTTTCCAAGTCACAGATGGCATAAGAGAGAAAATGGAAGAACAGCTGGGAGTTTCACAAAGGTACCTTCGGCTCTCTCAGAAGCTCAGTTCAAACTGTCCCCATAGCCAGAACAAAGCAGTGAAAGAAGCAAAATTGCCCAATATTAAAATGCTTTATTCCACTTGAATTCCCTCGAATTGCTGCTATCCTCTGTTTAGCTTTAACTTAGGTGACCTGGCAGGTACAATTGCAGTGTGTGGCCTCCTTGAATAACAGCAACAAAGGCATAGTCCTTGAGAGCTGCCAACAGTGGTGGTGTATAGGTGTCGCTGGCCAGCCTGAGCATAGTTAGGAAGAAAAAAAAATACAAAGACTGGGATGAAAGGATGGAGAAGTCAGAAATATAAGACAGAGCAACTCAGTGGTGAAATGGAACACCACAGGCTCACTCCTCTGCAAAAGAGTCTTATTTGTAAAATGGTCAAAACTCCTTCAAAATTTAGTAGATGTCCTATTTGAGCAGATGTTATAGTTTACATTTCAATCAGAAGATAATAAAATAATGAATCTGTACCAGATTTGGGGATTGGGTGAATAATTCATTATGTGTAATTCTAGGTTAATATACAAACCTGGACTTTTTCTCTTCTTGAAAACTCTATCTGGAGCTTCATTCTTCAAAATGTAACCTCCTACTTAACACCTTCACCCAATCCTCCTAGGAAAATGTATTTATTTATAAAATAAACATCAAGAGCTTACTATGTACCAGGCAATATTTTAAATACTGCGGATACAACTATCAGTGAAAGAGGCACAGTCTGTGACCTCATCGAACATTTATTTTAGTAACGGGAGCAGGGGCCAGTGAGTAAAATGAGGAGAGGAAAGGAATACATAGATAAATATAAATAAGCCCGATGTTTTGGAGAACGTGAAATGGCCTAAAGAGTATAAAGTGATGTGATAGAGAAGAACTGCCAGCTGTGTGGATGGGGTGCTGTAATTAAGGTCATCAGGGAAGGGTTCTCTGAAAAAGAGATATTTGAATTGTTATCTAAAGGCAAAAATAGTCAAATAAGAGTGAGAGAGATAAGGGGAAAAGAGAGGAAGAGAAGAGAGAAACTATGAACCCAGAGCATTCTAAGTGAATGGCCCATAATGCTAGAATATTTCTGGTCCAAAATGTACTAAGGTACAGAGGCCCTAACATGGTTTGGCTGTGACCCCTACCCAAATCTCATCATGAACTGTAGCTCCCGTAATTCCCATAGGTCATGGGAGGGACCTGGTGGGAGGTAATTGAATCATGGGGGTGGGTCTTTCCCGTGCTGTTCTCATGGTAGTGAATAACTCTCAAAAGATCTGATGGTTTTATAAATGGGAGTTTCCCTGCACAAGCACTCTCTCTTGCTCACCACCAGAGAAGACCCTTCCCTCTTCCTTTGTTTTCCACCATGATTGTGAGGCCTCCCCAGCCATGTGGAACTGTGAGCCAATTAAACCTCTTTCTTTTATAAATTATCCAGTCTCAGGTATGTCTTTATTAGCAGCGTGAGAACACACTAATACAGGCCCTAAAGTGGAAATTAATTGGAATAAGCTTGCTTTATTTGCCAAGTGCAAAGAAAGCCACGGTGGTTGGAGCATAGTGAACAAAGTGAAAAGTGCTCAATATGGAAAGGTGGAATAGTCGGCAGAGGTCAGCGGTTGTAAGGTATTTTTGGCCCTGAAAGGAGGATTGAATTTGATTCTAAGTTCAGTAATAGAAAGGATTACTTTTGAAGACTTTACACAGAGGATTGACATGTTCTAATCTGCATTTTAAAAGAATGAGTCCTACTTATGTGAGGTAAATGGACAGTGTAAAGCAAGACCAAAGAAGAGACAGAGAAGGGAAGTGTAATAGTTCAGGTGTGAGCTGCTGGTGGCTTTGAGTCAGAATAGACGCAATGTTACCTTCATTATCCTCCTCTTGTACTGAGTGAACCTATACTACAGAATTATCACACTGAAGGATATTCTAATTTATATGTGTCTGCCACCTGTACTAGATAATAAACAGCTTGAAGATTGAGGGTTTATTTTATTCATCTTCCTAGCCCCTATCATTCAGGGTACAGTGCAGAGCTGACCCTTAATAAATGTTTGTAGCACAGATCATAGCAAAATGGTCTTCTCCTGTGATCCTGAAAAGTACCATTGATGTATAAGTCAAGAACCTATGATACCAACCTTGGTCCACTACTTATAGCTCTTCATCTTGGGTAGATTATTTGACCACAACATTCCCCTAGCCTCAGTTTATTCACCTTTCAAGCTCACGGTCCTATTAATAGCAAACTAGAAATAAATGAGCAAGGGCCTTGTAAAATTACATTGCAAAGTCTCATTGATTGCAAAGCATTATTATCAGTTCTGTTTCCTCTTCTTAAATATTAGCTTTTTATATTAGAAAGAAATATTTTTTTCTCTTCAAATTAGAACTCACCAGATGTCTCTTTGAAAATCTTAGGAAATGTACTGGTGATTTGGGAATGTAGAATAATCCTTTAATTCTCCCAGCCTTCTGTTGTTGTAGGTGGTTTAGAAGTCACAGATAATTCCCACTTCTTATAAATTTTCCAACCATCCTAATTCTTCTCTCATGCAAAAGACTGGGTTCTATTCATGAATCAAAAGCTGACACATAAATAAATGTGTGGTATAAAGGCAGTGTGGTGTAGAGAAAAGATCACAGCACTTACAGTCAAAGGCCTGAAGTCTCTTTTTGGTTTTATCACCTTCTAATGTGGTTTGCAGCATGAATTAGGCGTATCACTTACCATGTCTTGTGTCTAAACTTTCTATCATATTGAGGAGACAAGAAAAAGTGTGTTTGGATTTCCCACAATATCCAATTCTCTTGTTCTCCAACATTAATTGGTGTCCGACAATTCAATTCAATTCTGATATCAACTACCCCGAATTAACACAGATCCCACAAGTTAAGGGTTCCATCTTGCAAGCCTGCCTCCACTTCTGCCAGTCACAACGAGGTCTTTAGGCTACCTGCACTTCTGCCTAACAACTATAAATTTGGAGGTTCTTCACAATCCCCCTTCAGGCCCCATAATTTACTAGAATGATTTATACAACTCAGGAAGTCACTGTACTTACGATTACTGTTTTATTATAAAGGGAACAATTCAGAAACAGTCAAATGGAAGAAGTGTGTAGGGCAAGATACTGGGGGGAGGGGGCATACAGAGCTTCTGTGCCTTCTCTGGGTACACCACTCCCCCAGTACATGGACATGTTCAGCAACACAGAAGCTCCCTTAGTAAAGTGTGTGTGTGTGTGTGTGTGTGTGTGTGTGTAGAGATAAGGTCTTGCTATGTGCCCAGGCTGGAATGCAGTGACTATTCATAGGCAAGATCATGATGCACTACAAACTCAAATTTCTGTGCTCAAACAATTTTTCTGCCTCAGCGTCTCAAGTAGCTGTGACTACAGGAATGTGCCACTGCACCTGGCTATGTTTCAAAGTTTTTATAAAAGTTTCATTACATAGATATAATCGATTAAAGAATTAGTTATTAAACTCTCCAGCTCTTCTCCCCTCCATGAGGTTGGAGACAGGGCTAATAGTTCTAATTCTTTAACCAGGTGGATGGTTTTTCTTCTGGCAACTAGCCTGCATCCTGAAGCTATCTAGGTGCACAACAAGCGTTACCACGTTAGCATAAAATCAGGAATGGTCAAAAGGGGCTCATTATGAATAACAAAATTCCAGTGGTTGTAGGTGGTTTGTGTCAGGAACCAGGGACAAAGACCAAATATATATACTTTTATTATACCACAAATGGCAATCAATTAGGTTATTTCTAATTTTTCTTCCAGTTCTAAACATTCTGCCATTGGTTAATTTTTATTTATACTCCAGTTCCTAAAGTCAGTTCTGTACTATTGAGCACAAAACCACATGGGTATAGAAGCACTTGGATTATATGAATCTAAACACAATAGTAGGATAAAAATGGTTAACTCCTCATTCCTTACCACCATCGCAAAAGGAAAAGATTCTCAATGCTAATAAAATTTCCCAAGATTAAGAAGAAAGAAGGAGACATTTAAACAAAAATAACAATTTGAGAGGTGGAGGAAGAAAATAATTTAATGCAATAATCTCATTAATTCTGACTTCCTTCTAGGTTTCATCATATCTTAAAACTGTATATAATAGCAAATTTTTTTCTACAAACTATTCAAGTAAATAGGATAAACTACTTTCTGAGAGGATTGCTTAAAATCAGGTAAGATAGTGAAGTTAAACATCAAAAATATATAAACATATTCATGAACAAAAATCTAAATAATGATAAGCCACTCACGCCAATTTACCCAGTCATCAAAGCACAAATTATAAAATTCCAAATTTAAAAATAAAGTTAAAAAGAAAGAGAAATGAGGAAAAAAACTAGCCTTAGTTGCTATAAATCAAACACAATGAGAATTTTCCGCTCTTGCGTTTTGGTCCCATTATTATTTTCGTGAGAACTGTAACTGGAGATTTGTCCCTTTGGGATACGTAAGCGACTATGCTAAGGGTTTTGCTCTCCACCTTCAGATCAAAGTAGATGCCATGTTTTTCTCCAGATGACTTCCTGTACATTCTCTATTCTCTCATGGCCAATAACAAGTGATCAGAAAGTTACTAATAAATGCTTTACTGTTAACTGGCAAGAGGGTACGGCAAGCTAAACTTCATATTATTCCAAAACTAACAAAGGTTATTTTCAGCCAATCAAGGGAAGTCACATTTACAGCACCACCTTGTGAAAGAATAAGGAACTTGCTTGCCAAGGTAAGGAGCAAAAAGTGAACCTTTCTGAACTCATTAAAGGAAATTTTTCAAACGCTTAACTTCTTTTCCATTATCTATTAGTTACTTCACAATATATGTGTATGTACATGGACAACTCAATTTGGAAAATTTTTCTACTTATTTTCAATATTTTTCTCTCAGCACAATTATTTCACTATTAATTATCAGAGCCATATAAAATAAAGGCAGTATGTACTGTGCCTAAAGAAATATGGTTTTATATTCAAGCAAAATATATTCCTTTTCTGTATCCCTGTCTTCTCTTCCTTGAACCTCTTTTCTTATAACTCCATAGATATCAAGACTCTCCTTTTTTTAATAAATGGAAAAAAGGCCAGGGAATTCATGTCTAATAGTTTATCATAGCAGGGTATAAATCAAAGCAACATAAATACTGTGTGTATTATCTAGTATTCCAATCAATATTTGTTCTACAAATTAAAAATGGAAAATGCATGGATACTGTGCTGCTTATTATTAAGTCTGTTTTCTGAATTTTAGGATTAAGATTCCCAAATAGTTTACTCCTTAAATTGTGCAAACTGCCATTCTAGATGTTTTCTTTTTCTATTTATTTGCAATGTGTAAAATTATGTGGCCCAGTGGTTCCAGATTTTCGTGTGCATAAGAAGTAACTAGAGTATTTGTCACTTGTTACCAAACCCTATTCCCAGGCTTTGATTCCAGAGAACTGAAGTGGGAGCCCTCTAATCTGCATTTCAACCAGTTCGCAGATGATTCTAAAGTGGGTGACCCACGGCCACACTTTGAGGAATAACGTTCTGATTCTAAACTATCTCATTTTGCCATTTGAATTTGTTGGCCTGTTGGGGGATTCCTAATTTGTGTGTAACTTCTCTCATTTAATCAGTTAATTTTCCTCTTCTACCATGTTTTCCATGTAATGTTTTGTCCTTGGATCTATTTCTATTCTATTTTTATATTATTCAATCTTCTGAATTTCTTTTTCTGTCAGACACTGAAAAATAAATCTATATTATACTCCATAGTAATGTTCCCTCCACTATATAGCAGACAATCTAGGGGTTTTAAAACTAAATAACCTTACGGCAATTTACTCGTTTTTAACTAATGTGCAATTCTGTTCAGGCTGCCTTTCCTACAACACTTAGGATTTCTGAGTGCTAATACCTCTCCAGTCCTATTCTATGACCTCCAACCTCCTAAATCTAATTATCTCCAACTTTAAAAATCTGCCTGAGTAAAATCTGTAAGCAGAAAGAATAGGCACAGCTGTACTCTAAGCACAGCTCTATTTACTACAATTCTTTTAACTTTTCTAATTAAAGTTTCTACAGTTAGGCATTTAGAGAGTATTTGCAGTAATTTTGTTTTCACTGCACTGAAGGTAGGTCATTAGCCTCCACAATTTGAAGAAAAAAATAGGCAGGGAAAAAACATATATATACATATATACATACACACACACATATATATATACATATGTATATATACACACATATATATACACATATATATACATATGTATATATATACACACATATATATACATATATACATATATACACATATATATGCACACACATATACGCACACACATAATATGTATGTATACATTGTATATATAGTGTATGCATTTCAAATGTATGTAAACCTATAACAAACACATATGCATATAAATAATAGAAAGCCACATGGTGTGGTAGAGAGAACCCTTTACAGTGGCTATTGAGCAACACCTTGATTCTGCCATTAGCTTTTGCAACATTCTCTTCCTTCTTTGGGCTCTGTCCTCATATTCCAAATCGGGTTTGAATTTGATAGTTAAGAGGGGTCTAAGATTCCTTCCAGATCAAGTGTCATGGGAATCGTAAGGTCACAGAGTAGTCAAGTTGCTCACTTTCTAAATGATCAAATAGGCACCGTTTTAAAGCTAGAAAGTGATTTGTACGTAGAAGAGATTGTACCATAATTCCTCTTTCAGCCCATTTCTAGTCTGCATTGACAGCTTCTGTTCTGGCAAAGGAAAGTGGGAACTAAGGCAATTGCTTATAATACTCACATTGGCTAAGCCTATTCCTTTCATCTCCCACACTCTTCATTCTAGCCTGAGTTTCAAGGTCCCTGAAATTCTGTGTTTCCAAAGCTCATCTAGTTCATAGACATTATTGTCATCTCTTGGTTTCATAGCAGTCACCACTCTCTCCTCCATTGCTAACAGAAAGGTCCTTTCTCCCACCTTCAAAAACCCAGCTTGGAACCTTTCACAAAAGCATACTGTGTAAACCTAGAACTGAACTTCCAAAAGTTAATAAGATGGCTAAAAAAAAATTCACCTCTGCTGCTTACATTCTCTGAGACCTTGAACAAGCTTTTTAATTGTATTGGGCCTCTACAAATGAGGATTGTAACACCCACCTCACGAAATTGGTGTTGGCATCAAAGACGATGAGGTCTAAAAAATCTATCCCAGACCTGAGCCGTTGCAAATGGCTGGAAACCATTAACGCCTCATCTTTCCCAGGAATGTGTGAGAGATTAATTCCTTTTTACATCATTTAAAGTCTGTAAAACTATAATGTTATTGTCATTATTTGAGAAACAAAGTTCAGTGCTGTGCAAAGAACACATAGAAAACTGCCCACGCACAGCCTGCCACTGTCATTTAGAAAAGAGTTTTAATTCCGCAAAAAAATAAACAGGAGCAATGAAGCTATGCAGCTGTACCTGATTTCTACCTGATTTCTGCCATTATATGTGAGTAAATCTCTTGCCCTTTGTGGATGTCGAGGACCCCATCTGTGAACTGCCGAGACGGAGCTGTGTGACCTCTAAGTGTCCTTCCTGTTCAGAGATTGCAGCGATACAGTCAGAAAGAGGCTCTGCCATCACAGCTCGGCACCCCGGGCAGGCAGGCAGGCGCTGTGCCAGAATGACTCCCTCCTCCCCGGGAAGGGTTTCCCTCGGCTGCAGCAGCAGCTCCAAGGAGGCTGCAGGCAAGCGGGGGCGGCACTCCCACGCAGCTCCTCAGAGACAAGGCAAGTGCTGCCTTCCAACCATCAATAATGCAGTCTTTTGTCCGCAATAAATTCCCTCCAAAATTAATGAAACAGCCCTTTTAAATTCTCCTGTCACTGCCTCATACAGCAGAAGCTGGGCTAGGCTTCCTGCCCTCTAAATAAATACAGAAGCCGTATAAATTGTCTGGAGGCAATATCTAGCTTGCTGGGACACAATCTAATCTTTTCAGCCGCGTACAGAAACAAGGAAAAACAAAGAAACCCAGCACCAATGTGTTTGATCTTTATTGCAAAAGGCACTCACTCTATCATACACACAAGAGCCCACACACCTGGGCAAAAGTTTATGGGCATCCATCGTCTCAGTCACTTCCACTTTGCTGTTTTCTGCAATGTGACCTAGAGGATACCCGTAAGGAGGATTAGAGGTGAACTTAACTCCAGATATTATCTAGGAACTCCCCCTTCTTTTTACAGGTGAAGAAACTAAAATCCAGAGAAAGAAACGAACAAAGAGCTGCCATCTACAGCCTAGGGTCCTAGTAGTCTGAATCGGCTCTTCTCCATTTTTAATGTGCGTAAGATTCAGTAGGTCTCAGGTGAGACCTTATAGAGTGTTCATTTCTAAGAAGCTCCCAGGTCCTGCTGCTGGTGGCGTTCCATGAAGTATGATTTTAGTATCATGTATCTAGAAAATCATGAGCCCCACTGAGGCGAAGCCAGTTATTTTTTTACTGTGTTCCCTGCACCTGACAACATCAATCCAGTAGGTATTTAATAAAAGTTTGTCAAATAATTACTTAGTACACCTAAGAGGCAGCATTGCATTGTGGCTGGAAACATGGACCCTGGAGCCATTCTGCCTAGGTTCACATCCTGACAATGGCATCAACAAATTGTGTGCCTTGGGCAAGTCATTTAGCTGCTCTGTCCCTCAGTTTTCTCAACCATAAAATTGCATCACTAATAGTATAATGTCTTACAGGTTGCTGTGAGGGAGGGAAATGAGCTAATATAAATAAAGCACTTAGAATAGTATCTGGAGAGTGAGAAAACAGAAATATGACTTACTTATGGTCACATAGCTATTTAGAGATCTGGGCAATTTATATTTTTTAACATTTTAGTTCAGTATCACCATTCATATCTTTTAAAATTTTAGTTCAGGATCATCAAGCAATACCTGGCAGAAGAACATTCTATTTATTTAGTTATGAAGGATGGCATTTCTATCCTACAAACCTTTAGAGATATAAAATGTAAGTGTAAATCACATAAAAAGACATTATATAATTGAAGGTAGCTGATAAATGAACATACACATGTAAGCCAACCAGAAACTAAGCTCAAGCCTTATAGAGCTGAGTTCAAATTCCAGGTCATTCACATCTAAACAGCGCACAGGTAAACCATTTATTCTCTCAAAATGACAACTGGCATATAAATAAAATGGAGAAATATCTAACTTAGAAAAATGGCATATAGAATAAATGAGATAATGTGTAAACTCAAAATGACAATTGGCATATAAATAAAATGGAGAAATATCTAACTTAGTATAATGATATATATAGAATAAATGAGATAATGTGTATCAGGTATATAATGCCGTTTTGCACATAGAGCTCAAGAAATAATAGCTAGTAATGGTGGTAGTAGTAAAGCCACAAAACATTTACAAGAAGTATAGATTGGAATAAAGCAACTATCTGTTCCACAGGTATGCAGACTGGCAGATTATTCATGCTTTCTCAGCTTTGATGATATAATACCATAGTTTGTCTCCAAAACTATAGAAAGGTATAAAATGCAACATGAGTTAGAGGCTATTTCAGGCCAGAAGAAAGCCTGATGGAAATATGGTGAGGCACCAGAATAGGACATTCCTAGACCCAAAAGTTCTGGGTGGAACCAGACACCAGAGAGAAATGGTGGATTATCACATTACTTTATGGACCTTAAAGACAGTATATTGGAATTCTTTCATTTAAACTTGGGAAAATTGAGACATAGAGAGATTGTTTTTCCTCTGATAACAGTTTAAACATGAAATAAGCCAGTAACCTGAAACATCAGTACAACCTGAATCCATACCCACCATCAAACAGCAATTCCACCAACCCGTGCCCAAAAGTTCAAAAAAACCATATGAAGAAAAACTTCTGGAATCAACTTTGACGTGTTAAGAGTTTAGAAGTCATCATTGAGAAAAAGCTGGACAAACTTAAACGATTACTTTGCTTGGACTTATCAGAGAACTGAGAGTGAACAATTGATTTAAGGACTTCCCATAAAGCTGCAGTAGTGAAGCCAACGTGGTATACTGGCAAAAGACTAGACATTTAGTTTGATGGAACTGAATAGAGGAACTAAAAATAGACCCACGCATGTATAGTCAACTGATTTTGAAAAAGGTACAAATGAAATTCAATAAAGAAAAATAGTCCTTTCAACAAATAGTGGTGGAACAGTTGGATATATACATATGCAAAGAGAGAGAGAGGGAGACAACGTAGACAGAGCTAATACATCACACAAAAATTAACTCAGTATAGTTCATAGGCCAAAATGCAAAATGTAACACAATAGATCTGTTAATAGGAAAAATGTAGATGACCTTGAGTTTAATGATGAGATTTTAGGTACAATACCAACTAAACATTGTGATCCATGAAAGAAAAACGTGTCAATTTCAATTTTTATTACAATTTTAAAATTCTGCTTTGTGAAAGATATTGTTGAGACTGAAAATACATGACACAGACTTGGACAAAATATTTACAAAACACATATCTGATAAAGGTCTTGTATCCAGAACATACAAAGAACTCTTAGAACTCAACAGTGAGATAGCAAACAACGCAAAGAAATAAGCAGAAGCTCTGAACAGACACCTCACCAAAGAAGACATACACAGCTCTGAGTCTAGGTTCTGTCTCTCACTCTCTTTGCATTTGTATATATTCAATTGTTCTACCACTATTTGTTGAAAGAACTATTTTTTCTTTATTGAATTGCAGTTGTGCCTTTTTTGAAATCCGTTGACTATATACATGTGGGTCTATTTTTAGTTCCTCTATTCATTTCCATCATAGAAGATACACACATGTTAAGTAAGAACATGAAAAGATGCACAAATCATTTGTCCTCAGGGAAATACAAATTAAAACAGTAAATAGATTTCACCATAATCCTATTAGAATAACTAATACCTAAAAAATAACAATACCAATTGCTGGAAAGGATGCAAAGCAACAGGAACTCTCATTCATTGCTGATAGAAATTCAAAGTGGTACGGCCCCATTGGAAGACAGCTTGGCAGTGTCTTACAAAGCTAAATATACTCTTACCATATCAGTCAGCAATTGCACACCTATATATTTACCCAACTGATTTGAAGCCTTATACCCATAGTAGCTTTATTCATAATATTCCAAAACTGGAAGCAAACAAGATGTCCTTCAAAAGGTGACATGATAAACAAGATGTGGTATATCCATACAATGGAATACTATTCAGTGTTAACAATAAAGGACCTATCAAGCCATACATAAACATAGATGAATCTTAATCTATATTTCTAAGTGAAAGAAGCCAGTCTGAAAAGACTACATTCTGTATGATTCTAATTATGTGACATACTGGGAAAAGCAAAGCTATAGAGATAAACAGATCAGTGGTTGGCAGGGACTCAGGGGGCAGCTGGAGGACTGAATAGGTGAAGGACAGGAGACTTTTTTAAAGTGGTGAAGCTCTTCTGGATTACACTATAATGATGGCTGGCAGGTGTTTGGGTGGCACGGAAG
The DNA here is from genome assembly GCF_029289425.2 of Pan paniscus. Taxonomy (NCBI): domain Eukaryota; kingdom Metazoa; phylum Chordata; class Mammalia; order Primates; family Hominidae; genus Pan; species Pan paniscus. Next base: position 189,435,424 of record NC_085926.1, on the reverse strand, counting down.
AACTGATAGGTGAAGCGCAAGAAATTTTAAGGTAAAAATATTCTGCATGAAACTAATGGTGGTTACATGGTGGTTTCATGGCACTATGCATTTGTGATAACTCATAGAAATTTACAGTACAAAGAGTGAACCTTCATGTATGCAATTAAGAAAAAACATTTATGAGGCTGAAGAGTCCCAGGATAGAGTGTAGAGTATGACTAAAAGCTAACTGTGTTACAAATTTATGAACTAACCTCACTGGTGGGGACAAGGGAAAAAGTACTGACCTAACTAACTTTGGAATGAGTGAAATTAAGATTGAAGTCAAAAGGAACTGTATATAAGCACTGTACTGTAATTCAAAAGTTATTTTCCACATGGGTTAGGTTAACAATTCTCAAACTACTATACTTATGTACTGCAATTAAACAATTAAATAAATGGATGACAGATGGTAGGAGCAAGGTGTCTCATTTTTGTAGTGGGATAACCAAGATTAGGAGGCCAATTCATGTGGTAATGGATTAGAATTGGAGACATCAGTATAAACTCATGTTTAACTTAACATATGCATAGATGATTACAAATAGTAATATTTATAATCATGTGCAATGTGTTAGTATACATGTATATATTTCTTTGCTGTGTCAGCTGACAGGGCCTGAAATCAATGATATCCCAGTAACAGTTAGTAAAACTAGCACCTAGATCTTGGTTTCTAGTACCATTTTTCAGTAAGTGACACCAAGACTTTCTGAGAAATGGTTGATTCTAGGACGAGGAAAGGAAATATACAAGATAGGCTTGGAGCCTCCAGTATTGCCATAAAATAAAAAACTGATCAATAAAACCACATGATAATGGGGAAATGTCATATGGACACAAGAACCAATTAAAAGAGCGCCCAATGATTACTGCTGCAACAATTAGAACAACAACATAAATAAATATTAAATTATATTCCAAATATCTATAAGTTCATAGTGACATAATGATTGAAAAAATAAATAAATTGAAGATAATGAACAAATCTTTTGTGCAGAAGAATTCCAAACAATTTACGTAAATAATTTGATTTGAAGGTGAAGCATAACCCCCATTCCTTAAATATGGGTTGCACGTAGTGACTTCCTTCCAAAGAATGTATGGAAACCCAGAGTAACTGCACAGTGGGGAAATCTGATAAACACTACTTTGACTAGGTATTGAAGCTTGACATAAACAGTGATAATGCAGTGATAGTATATATCCTTGATATAATGTGATCAGAATAGCGTTTGAACTCTGCGGTCTTCCTCCCAACAACCTATAACTCCAGTCTAATCATAAGAAAAACATCAGTCAAATACCAATTGAGAAACATTTTATAAAATACCTGACCACTAATTCTCAAAACTATTAAAGCCATAAAAACAAAGAAAGTCAGAGATATTGTCTTAGCCAAGAGGGACCTAAGAAATTAAGACCAAAAAAAATGTAGTATGTTATGCTGGATGAGGTTCTGCCAGACAAAAAATAAATTAGGTAAAAACTAAGAAAATCTGAATAAAGTATACATTTTAGTTAATAAAGTATCAATGTTGGTTAATTAATTATGACAAATGCACTATATCAATGTGATGTTAACAATAGAGGGCAGTGGATGTGGGATATATGGGAGCTCTCTGTAGTATCTTACAATGATTCTGTAAATCTTAAATTTTCTAAAATAATAAGGTTATGAGAGATAATCTAAGGTTCCCTTGAATATCTGTGAAAATGCAAATGCTTCCTAGAAGGAGCTTTCTTTTATCTCTTATCAGTCACTTCACTTTAGTACGCAGAGAAGAGTATGATCAAATTCTGCTACGAAATTTGTAGAAAAGAGATAAAAGAGATCGATGGCTCTTGAATCTAAATAGGTAAAAAAAAGTAGGTTGTTTGTGAGTGGTAGTGTAAGAAGGTAGATAAAAGAATATTTTTTAAGTTTATGTTCTTGTAATAGAAAAGATAGGTACTGCTAAATGCCAAGATGCTCTGGGATAGAGCAGAAAAAGCAGAATGATCCTTTCTGTATTATTTAGGTCAAGTCATTTGCTAGCTTTGGGTGTGTTTTCTCATACACTTAGTAAAGAAATTGAATTGTTACTCCTACAGGAGCATTCAGTCATTCATCACCTTCTATGATGCCATGAATATGGTTTTAGCATGGGCTAACTGGCAGATTAACAAAGAAGCAGAAAGTTTTAGTTAAATTAATTCATTTTTACTTTTATAATGTCAAATTCATAGTCAAAGAAAATCGCCTACTGCATATTTTTGTATGACACATTATTATCTATGTAAAAAAATAAAGGAACCAAATGAAATTTAGTGCCATCTCATTCATCTTTTGGTAATGAAAACTTTGCCTTTTAAATAGAAAATTTGCATTTGACCAGAAAGAGGGAATAAAAACTTGGCTTATTCCTTTGGCTTGGTTACACTTCACAAAAACAGACTCTTAACATAATAATATCTGTATGTCACAGATGCCAGCAATTATTTATAGCATAAAAGAATAGAAGCATATGTCTATTTAGATAAAGCACATAAAAAGTACAGTCTCTACTTCCTACTACTGATTGCCTCTTCATGAAATCTCTCAGATGTGACATCATCAAACTCATGTTGCATTGCCAAAATTCCATAAAAAGATACCCAATTTAAAAAATTGGCTCCTTTTAGATAAAAATAATGACAGCAAAGTTAATGGTACAGGGATGTTTTACTTAGTGTGGAAAGCATAATTAATGAAGGAATATATAAACTAACAAAAATATTTCAATAATAAAAATAATTATTTCAATCCATATACAGTTATTTTAGAGAAGTAGGATGCCTATTCAGAATTTAACCTATAATAAACAAAATGAACAAAAAAAGAAAAATAAACCCCATTTATAGCAATTTCATTTCCAATTTTTGTGACATTTGATGTTTTCACAGTAAGAGTCATTGTAACTGATGACAGAACACTTTGCACCTTTGACTGCTGCAACCAAAATAGATCTTGGAGATCATCAGTACAACCATTACATTTTGCAGTTGAGAAAATGAAACATGAACTAGCTAACCAGGACAAAAATTCCATACCATGAGATTCCCACTTCATTGCTACTTTACCTATAGAACCAAACACAGTAGTCAGTGGTGTGCTGGAGCAGACTCATCCTGGCTTATGGGAGCCAATTTTTAAATATTCAGGAAGTCTATGAGTCAGGTATTAAACCACTGGAAACCTGAAATTGGCAACAGTGGGAGTATTTATTCCACAGAAATAGGCAAATACTACATATATGGATTTTATTTATTTATTTATTTATTTATTTCTTCTTTTCTTCCTTTTTTTTCTTCGGGGATTTGTTTTCCCAACACAACACTGGTCCCAGCCCTCAAGTTGCAATTATATACAGTAGTTGCCAGTTTCATGTAAAAATAAACTTTATACTAAAGATAGGAATGTTGATATTTTTAAGTTTATACTTAGCATTTCTAGAAAAATGGTATATTGTACTCATTTGGGAAAAACTTAGAAATAATATTCTATATTTCTAAAGATGTGAACATATGTGAAATTTATATTGTATGTCTGACAGAGAATGTCAATCCACAGTACAGGAAATTGTCCTTACCAAATTAGAAATAGGCATAGCTATTTCACAAAAGCAGAGTTATTTTTATGGTAATCTTACAGGGATATGATGATTAGTTAACTGGATCAAAAAAATAATAGGCATAACCTGGAGAAGAGCATGAATAGGGTGGGAGGTGGTAAGAATCCAAAGGAAAAGTAAGATTCCCAAAGAAGCTTCAACCTGGTAACAGGAGTTCTCACTCCCACTGGCCAGCTGCTTTAAGTTCTTTGTGTCAACTTGTTGCTGTGGCTTTGTGAAAAACAAAATGTTGAGTCAATTCTTACTTGTATGACCTAACTTCTTAAAGAAACTGCTAATAGTTAAAGAAATGTTATGAAGGCTAAACCATATTAAGTTCTGTCAGAACATTCTTTACAGCTTGGGTGATAAAAATGAAATATTTCATTTTGATTAAGTATAATTTGAGACATTTAGGATATATTAAAATTACAAAAACCAATTCGCAGTTTGACATATAGGGTTGCAGTAGGATTTCTAATCTCAGAACTTTTGACATTTGGAATGGGATCATTCTTTGCTTCTTTGGGATGTGCGTGTGTGTGTGTGTGTGTGTGAGAGAGAGAGAGAGAGAGAGAGAGAGAGATTAGGAGGCGGAGAGCAGCCTGTGCCTCGTAGGATACTTAGCCTATCACTGGCCTCTACCCGCTTGAAGCCAGTAGCCACCCCCAACCCCAGTGGGCCAATCAAAAGTGATTTTCAACATTGCCAAACATTTCCTAGGGGACAAAATTGTTCCAGGTTTAGAATCACCCAATCAACAGTATAGAAAGAAGGTATGAACTCAAGAAACAGGTTTGGAAATCATGTTTTTAGTAATTGCTAAAGCCTGTTTAATGCTGTCTAAATAAGGGTGAAGATCTCCCAGGAAACACGTATAAAGTAGAAAAAAATTAAGGATCCAAAATCAGTGGATAAGGTACAACTCTTTCTATTAGAAATAACAGTTACCCAACTTGAAGTAAAGAAATAAGATAATTTATTGGACCTCAAGAAATGAGATCCTGAGCAAGATTTAAAAAGCAAAAAAAAAAAAAAAAAAAAAAAGTGTTGAGCCCATGAAGATGAAAGGACTGGCGTTAAGTGAATAAAGAAGCCCTGAAAAAAACAGTGTAACAAAAGCCAAGAAATTCTTTATCTTCTCTACCCTACTCTTACCCTGAGCCTCCCAGTCTTTGAGACTCAGTTCAACTCTCTTGTTTCCTTTGAAATCATTACTAATTCTCAGTCATTACCAGCATTCCTGTCTCTGGTTCCTTTTCTTGGAGATTATGCCAAATAAACTTGCAATGAAGTGTATTCTTTTAATATCATTTGTTGCTAACAAATAATTAGAATCTATTTGTTCATATCACATGGATTTACATATGCAGCTATAAGAGGTAAATATAAGCATATTTTCTCAAAGATTCATTATAAGAAATTTTCTTTGAATGAATGAAAGTTAGACACATGCAGTTTTGTAAGCACACATTGAGAATATATTTTTAAAACATGTTTCTTTTTTCCATTGGGCCCTATAAGGCCAAGAGAGAAATCCAGCAAGAAAAGGCAATAAAATGTAACCATCCTTTTTTTTTTTTTTTGAGACGGAGTTTTGCTTTTGTCGCCCAGGCTAGGGTGCAATGGTGCGATCTCGGCTCACTGCAACACTGCAACCTCTGCCTCACGGGTTCAGGCAGTTCTCCTGCCTCAGCTTCCCGAGTAGCTAGGATCACAGGCGTGCACCACCACGCCCGGCTAATTTTTGTATTTTTAGTAGAGACGGGGTTTCACCATGCTGGCCAGGCTGGTCTCAAAATTCCAACCTCAGGTAATCTGCCCTTCTTGGCCTCCCAAAGTGCTGGGATTACAGGCGTGAGCCACCACGACCAGCCAAGTATACTTTCTTTAAGATGCATCCTAAACTGTTTTCTTTCAGTGAATGGAAGAGTTTGATAGAAAAACACCTTTATTAGTAAACATAGAGAATATGTCATTACAATATGTTTTTTTCTCTACTGGTTCATATTACAAGGGTTTACATATGCACTTATAAAGGGCAAATTTCTTAAAAGTTCATAATAAGGGCTGGGCGCGGTGGCTCATGCCTGTAATCCCAGCACTTTGGGAGGCCGAGGCAGGCGGATCATGAGGTCAGGAGATTGAGACCATCCTGGCTAACACGGTGAAACCCTGTCTGTACTAAAAATACAAAAAATTAGCTGGGCATGGTGGTGGGCGCCTGTAGTCCTGGCTACTTGGGAGGCTGAGGCAGGAGAACGGCTTGAATCCGGGAGGTGGAGCTTGCAGTGAGCCGAGATTGAGCCATTGCACTCCAGCCTGGGCGACAGAGCGAGACTCCACCTCAAAAAAAAAAAAAAAAAAAAAAAAAAAAAAAATTCATAACAAGCTGTTTTCTTTCAGTGAATGGAGGGCTTTGATAGAAAAACACCTTTGCAAGCACATATTAACAATATGTTTTTAGAACATGTTTCTTTCCTTATTGGGCCTCACAAGGTCAAGTAGAGAAATTCAACAATAAAAGGCAAATGTAAGCATTTTTTTTTTATTGTCAAAATTCAGAAAGTATCATATAAATTTTTTACATGGATATATTGCATAATGATGATGTTTGGCATTGTAGTTTGCCCATAACCCAAATAGTGAACATTGTACACTATTTAAGTCCTCACCCCCATTCCCTCCTTCTCCTCTTTTGGAGTCCCCAGAATGTATTATTTTGCTCTATATGTCCATGTGAACCCATTATTTAGCTTTCACTTATAAGTGAAACCATGAAGCATTTTATTTTCTGTTTCCCAGTCATTTCACTTACTACCTCCATTCATGCTGTTGCAAAAGACATGATTTCATTCTTTTGTATGGCTGCTTAGTACTCCATGGTGTATACATACCACATTTTCCTTATCCAACCACCCATTGATGGACACAGGTTGATTCCATGACTTTGCTATTGTGAATAGCTCTGTGATAAATATATGATTGCAGGTATCTTTTTAATTTCTTCTTTTAACTTTTGTCAGTACATAGTAGGCATACATATTTATGAGGTACATGAGATATTTTGATACAGGCATTCAATGTGTAATAATCACATCAGGATAAATGGCTTAGCAATCACCTCAAGCATTTATCCTTCCTTTGTGTTACAAATAATCCAATTATACTCTTTTAGTTATTTTTAAATATACAGTAAATTATTGTTGATTGCAGTCACCATGCTGTGCTATCAAATACTAGATTTTATTCATTATATCTAACTACATTTTTGTATGCATTAACCATCTCCAATTGTCGCCCAACACCTCACTACTGTTCCCAGCCCCTGATAACCATTGTTCTACTCTGAATCTCCAGGAGTTCAATTGTTTTTAATTTTTAGCTCCCACAAATATGTGAGAACATGTGAAGATTTTCTTTCAGTGCCTGGCTTATTTCACTTAACATAATAACCTCCAGTTCTATCAGTGTTGTCAATAGATAACATCTCATTTGCAAATGAGAGGATCTCATTCTTTTTAATGGTTGAATAGTACTTCATTGTCTATATTACCACATTTTCTTTATCCATCCCTCTGTTGATGGATACTTAGGTTGATTGCAAATCTTGGCTACTCTGAATAGTGCTACAGCAAACATGGGAGTGCAGATATTTCTTCAATACACTGACTTCTCTCTCTTTGTTTTTTTTTTTTTTTTTTTTGGTATATACCTAGGAGTGGAATTGCTGGATCATATGGCAGTTCTTTTTTCATTTCCTTAAGGAACCTCCAAACTGTATTCCACAGTGGCTGTACTAATTTACATTCCCACCAGCAGTGTACAAGGGTTCCCTTTCCTCTACATCTTCACCAGCATTTGTTCTTGCCCATCTTTTAGATAAAAGCTGTTTTAACTGCAGTGAGACACTATCTCATTGTGGTTTTAATATACATTTCTCTGATGATCAATGATGTTGAGCACTTTTTAATATGCCAGTTTGTTATTTGCATGTCTTTTGAAAAATGTCTATTCAGATCTTTTGCACATTTTAAAATCAGATTATTAGATTTCTTCCCACAGAGTTAAGCTCTTCATATATATTCCGTTTATTAGTTCCTTGTAAGATGAATAGTTTGCAGATATTTTCTCCCATTCTGTGAGTTCCCTCTTCACTTTGTTTATTGTTTCCTTTACTGTGCAGAAATTTTTTAACTTAAGGTTTTCCTATTTGTCCATTATTGCTTTGGTTGCCTGTGCTTGTGGGGTATGACTCAAGAAATTTTTGCTCAGATCCGTGTCCTAGAGAGTTTCCCCCAATGTTTTCTTGTAGTAGTTTCATAGTTTGAAGTGTTAGATTTAAGTCTTTGAACAATTTTTGATTTTTGTATATGGTGAGAGATAGGGGTCTAGTTTCATTCTTCAGCATATGTATATTCAGTTTTCCCAGCACCATTTATTAAAGAGACTGTCTTTTCCCCAGTTTATATTCTTCATACTTTTGTCAAAAATGAGTTCACTGTAGGTGTTTGTATTTGTTTTTGGTTTCTCTGTTCTGTTCCACTGGTCTGTATGTGTCTGTTTTTATGCCAGTACCATGCTATTTGGGTTACTATAGCTCTGTAGTATAATTTGAAGTCAGGTAATGTGATTCCTCCAGCTTTGCTCTTTGTGCTCAGGAGAGCTTTGGTTATTCAGCATCTTTTCTAGTTCCATATAAATTTTAGGATTGCTTTTTCTATTTCTGTGAAGGATGTCATTGTTATTTTGATAAGGATTGCATCGAATCTGTAGATTCCTTTAGAAGTATGGACATTTAAAAATATTGGTTCTTCCAATCCATGAACATTGAATATCCTTCCATTTTTGTTTCCTCTTCAATTTTTTTCATCAACATTTTACAGTTTTCATTGCAGAGATCTTTCACTCCTTCGGTTATGTTAATTCCTAGGTATTTTATTTTTTCGATAGGTATTATAAATGGAGTTATTTTCTCGATTTCTATTTCAGATTGTTTGCTGCTGGCATGTATAAATACTACGATTTTCTTATGTTATTTTGTATCCTGAAATTTTACTGTTTATCAGTTCCAGTGGTTTTTTGGTGGGGTCTTTAGGTTTTTTTTCAAATATAAAAGATTATGTCACCTGCAAGCCAGGATAACTTGACTTCTTCTTTTCCAATTTCGATGCCTTTTATTTATTTCTCCTGTCTGATTGCTTTAGCTAGGCCTTCCAATAATACGTTGAATAACAGTGGTAAAAGTGGACATCATTTTACACTGTTCCACCTCATGTTCCAAATCTTAGAGGAAAAGCTTGCAGTTTTTCTGCATTCAGTATGATAGTATCTGTGAGTCTGTTGTATATGGCTTTTATTTTATTGAGTAATGGTCCTTTTACACAGTTTTTAGAATGTTTTTATCATGAAGGGATTGTGAATTTTATCAAATGCTTTTTCAGCATCAGTTGAACTAACCATAATGTTTTTGTCCTTTATTCTCTTGACATGATGTATCACATTGATTGATTTGTATATGTTGCTTCCCTGAGATAAATCCCACTTGGTTATAACGAACGATCTTTTTAATGTGATGTTCAGTTCAGTTTGCTAATATTTTGCTGAGAATTTTTGCATAAATGTTCATTGGGATATTGGCCTGAAGTTTTTTGTCTGTTTATTTGTTGCTGTTGCTGTTGTTGTAATGTGTCTTTGCATGGCTTGGTATCAGGGTAATACTAGCCTGGTAGAATGAGTTTGGAGACATTTATTTCTCCTCTTGTTTTTTGAATGGTTTCAGTAGGATTGGTATTAAATCTTCATTAAATGTTTGGTAAAGTTCAGCTGTGAAGCCATCAGGCCTTTGGCTTTTCTTTGCTGGAATACTTTTTATTACTGCTTAATTCTCATTACTACTTATTTCTCTGTTGATTTTTTTGATGTCTTTATGATTCAATCTTGGTAGGTTGTATGTGTCTATAACTTTATCCATTTCTTCTAGATTTTGCATTTTATTGGCATATACTTGCTCAGAGTAGCCTCTAACAATTCTTTGAATTTCTGTGGTATCAGTTGTAATGTCTCCTTTCTCATCTCTGATATTATTTATTCGGGTCTTATCTCTTTTTTTCTTAGTCTGACTAAAGGTTTGTCACTTTTGTTTGTCTTTTCAAGAAAAAACAACTTTTCATTGTTCTGATTTTTTGAATTTTGTTTCAATTTTATATATCTATCCTTGGGTTATTATTTTTTTCTTCTACTAATTTTGGTTTTAGTTTTCTCTTGTTTTTCTAATTCTTTAAGATGTATTATTAGTTGTTTATTTGTAGCACTTTCTCTACTTTATTGATGTAGGTGCTTATAGCTATAAACTTTCCTCCTAGTACTGCTTCTACTATACCCCATAGGTTTTGGTATGTTGTGTTTTCATTATCATTTGTTTCAAGAAATATTTAATTTCCTTCTTAATTTCTTCATTGACCCACTGGTCTTTGAGGAGTATATTACACAATTTCTGTTTTTTTTATGGTTTCCAAAATCCCTCTTGTAATTAATTTAAATTTTATTCCATTGTAGAGAGAAGATACTCGATATAATTTCAATTTTTTGAGCTTTTGAAGACTTGTTTTGTGGCCTATATGGTCTATCCTTGAGAATGATTCATGTGCTTAGGAGTAAAATGTGTATTGTGCAGCTGTTGAATGAAATGTTCTATTAGGGACATTTGGTCTACAGTGCCTTTTCAGTCCAAAGCATCTTTATTTATTTTGTCTGAATTATCTCTTCAATCCTGAAAGTTTGATGTTGAACTCTCCAGCTATTATTATATTGGGATCAAGCTCTCCCTTTAGCTCTAATAATAGTTGCTTTATAAATCTGGGTGCTCCAGTGCTAGGTGCATTTATATTTACAATAACTTATACCTTCTTGCTGAATTCACTCCATTATTATATAATGACTTCTTTGTGTCTTCCCTTTATTTTCAGTCTGTCTTGATAGGTGAGGTGTGTTTCCTTTAGGCTACAGAGTCTGAGGCTTTTTTTTTTAATCCATTCAGCCACTCTATGTCTTCTGAATAGATAGTCTATTTACATTCAATGTTATCATTTATAATTAAGGACTTACTTCTGCTATTTTGTTTTTTGTTTCCAGTTGTTTTGTGGTCTTGTCTTCCTTTTTTTCTTCCTCCTGTCTTCTTTTTAGTGAAGGTGATTTTCTCTAGTGGTATGTTTTAATTTCTTGCTTTTTCTTTTTTGTGAATCATTGTATGTTTTTTGATTTAAGGTTACCATGAGGTTTGCAAATAATATCTTATAACCTATTACTTTAAACTGATGACAACTTAACACTAATTGCATAATTATCTGGATTGCCCAGGCAGAGATTCTTGTCCTTTTCCCTTACTTTCTTTCAAACAAACAGAGTTTCTTTCTCTCTCTGTGCTGAGTCACCTGGAGCTGTGGGAGAAGTAAAACAGCACTGTTGTGGCCACCACCACTGGAACTGCTCTGGATCAATCCAGAAAGCAGCATGCTACTGGGTCTCCTCAAAGGCCTGTGGTAGCCACTGCGTGGCTACGCCCTATGTTTGATCAATGCCCTAAGGCTGTACAATCACCAGGTGGGGAAGCCAGATAGGGTGTGTTGTTTCCTTCAGGGCAGAAAGTTTTCTCCAGCCTTGGGTAAGTCCAGAGAGTCCATGTGGGACCCAAGGCTGGAGTCAGAAGCTCTAGGAATCTCCATGGTGCGCTCTTCTACTCTGGCTGATCTGGCACATAAGCAACAAAACAAAGTCCTTCTTATTCTCCTTTCCGCTTTCCACAAGCAGAGGAGTCTCTCCCCGTGGTCAACACTGCCTCAGGCCCACAGCAAATACCACCAGTGTATTAGTCCATTTTCACACTGCTGACAAAGACATATCCGAGACTGGGAAGAAAAAGAGGTTTCTTGGACCTACAGTTCCACATGGCTGGGGAGGCCTCAGAATCATGGTGGGAGGTGAAAGGCACTTCTTACATGGCAGTGGCAAGAGAAAATGAGGAAGAGGCAAAAGCAGAAACCCCTGATAAAACCATCAGATCTTGTGAGACTTATTCACTACCACAAGAGCAGTATGGGGGAAACTGCCCATGATTCAAATTGTCTCCCACCAGGTCCCTCCCACAACATGTAGAAATTATAGGAGTACAATTCAAGATGAGACTTGGGTAGGAACACTGAGCCAAACCATATCATTCCACTCCTGGCCCCTCCAAATCTCATGTCTTCACATTTCAAAACCAATCACGCTTTCCCAACAGTCCCCCAAAGTCTTAACTCACTTCAGCATTAACCCAAAAGTCCACAGTCCAAAGTCTCATCTGAGACAAGGCAGGTCCCTTCCACCTACATGCCTGTAAAATCAAAAGCAAGCTAGTTACTTCCTAGATACAATGGGGTTACAGGTATTGGGTAAATACCGTCATTCCAAATGGGGGAAATTGGCCAAAACAAAGAGGATACAGGGCCCATGCAAGTCTGAAATCCAGCAGGGCAGTCAAATTCTAAAGCTACAAAATGATCTCCTTTGACTCCATGTCTCATATCCAGATCACGCTGATGCAAGAGAGGTAGGTTCCCATAACCTTGGGCAGCTCCACCCCTGTGGCTTTGCAGAGTACAGCCTCCCTCCTGGCTGCTTTCACAAGCTGGCATTGAGTGTCTGTGGCTTTTCCAGGCACACAGTGCAAGCTGTCAGTGGATCCACCATTCTGGGGTCTGGAGGACAGTGGCCCTCTTCTCACAGCTCCACCAGGCAGTGCCTCAGTAGGGACTCTGTGTGGGGGCTCTGACCCCACATTTCCCTCCCACACTGCCCTAGCAGAGGTTCTCCATGAAAGCCCCACCCCTGCAGCAAACTTCTGCCTGGGCATCCAGTTGTTTCCAAACACCCTCTGAAATCTAGGTGGAGGTTCTCAAACCTCAATTCTTGACTTCTGTGCACCCTCACGCTCAACACTATGTGGAAGCTGCCAAGGTTTGGGGCTTACATCCCCTGAAACCATGGGTGGAGCTGTACCTTGGCCCCTTTTAGCAATGGCTGGGGCAGCTGGGATGCAGGGCACAAAGTCCCTGGGCTGCACACAGACAGCATGGGGACCCTGGGCCCAGCCCACAAAATCATTTTTTCCTCCTAAGCTTCCAGGTCTGTGATGGGAGGGGCTGTCATGAAGACCTATGACATGCCCTGGAGACATTTTTCCAATTGTTTTGGGGATTAACATTCAGCTCCTTGTTACTTATGCAAATTTCTGCAGCTGGCTTGAATTTCTCCTCAGAAAATGGGATTTTCTTTTCCATCACATTGTCAGGCTACACATTTTCCAAACTTTTATGCTGTTTCCCTTTTAAAATGTCATGCTTTTAACAGCACCCAAGTCACCTTTTGAATGCTTCGCCACTTAGAAATTTCTTCTGCCAGATACCCTAAATCATGTCTCTCACGTTCAAAGTTCCACAAATCTCTAGGGTGGGGGCAAAATGCAACCAGTCTCTTTGCTAAAACATAACAAGAGTCACCTTTGCTCTGATTCCCATCAAGTTCCTCATCTCCATCTGAGACCACCTCAGCCTGGACCTTATTGTTCTTATCACTATCAGCATTTTTGTCAAAGCCAATCAACAAGTCTTTAGGAGGTTCCAAACTTTCCCACATTTTTATGTCTTCTGAGCCCTCCAAACTGCTCCAACCTCTGCCTAATACCCAGTTCCAAAGTGGTTTCCACCTATTCAGGTATCTTTTCAGCAACACCCTGCTCTACTGGTACCAATTTACTGTAGTAGTCCATTTTCACACTGCTGATAAAGACAAACCTGAGACTAGGGAGAAGGAGGTTTAATTGGACTTACAGTTCCACATGGCTGGGGAGGCCTCAGAATCATGGCAGGAGGCAAAAGGCACTTCTTACATCGCAGCCACAAGAGAAAATGAAGATGCAAAAGTGGAAACCCCTGACAAACCCATGAGACTTATTCACTCCCATGAGAACAGTATGGAGGAAACAAAGCCCACCCCCAAGATTCAAGTTCTCTCCCACTGGGTCCCTCCTATAACACGTGTGAATTATGGGAGTACAATTCAAAATGAGATTTTGGTGAGGACACAGAGCTGAACCATATCAGCCAGCCTACCACCAACATTCACTCAAGGCCCAAGTGGTCTTCAGTCAGCTTTTTGTAAATGCTGCCAGGCCTGGGGCTTTATCTACAGGGCAGTGGGCTCCCCTGTGACATAACACAGGTCCAGAAATGCCATCCAAGAGGCAAAGTATAGAATTGTGGACCCCAAGACCCCATTTGGTGCTCTATCCCACTGTGGCCAAGCTGATACCTAAGCTGCAAGACGAAGTCCCTTTTACTCTTCTATCACTTTTTCTCAAGCAAAAGGAGTCTCTTCCCACAGCCAGCATAGCTGGGAATGCACTAGGTCACAGCTGAAGCGAGCACATCTCTGAATCTCACCCATGGCCCACAGTGAGTACTGCCTGGCTACCACTGCTGATTATTCAGGGCCCAAGGGCTCTTTAGTCAGCGGATGATGAATCCTGCCAGGGCTCAGTCTTTCCCTTCAAGGCAGCAGGTTCCCTTCTGGCCCAGGCTACATCTAGAAACGTCATCTAGGAGTGGGGTCCTGAAATCGGACCCTCACAACTCTGCTGGTGTTCTGTCCTACTCTGGCTAAGCCAGAATTCAAGTTGTAAAACAAAGACCTTTTTACTCTTCCCCCTCCTCTTCTCATGAGAAGGGAAGGAGTCTTTCCTGGAGCTGCAAGTTGTGCTGCCTGGAGTTGAGGAGGTGTGGTGCAAGCAATCCCTTGGCCGACCAAGCTGGTATCTCACTAGGTCACTTGCCCCTCAAGTCTGCTGGCTCTGAGCCCAGCACAGTACCAGGACATGCCCAGGAATTGCAGTCCTTGTGCCCTAGACCGCTTTTAAAGTTTATTTAGAATCCCAGAGCACTTTAGGCAACAATGGTGAGGCTTGCCACAACTCAGGTTCTGACTATGGGATGGACACTTCCCTTCTGGCTGGGTCTAAATAATCCCTCCATGGGCTCCAGCTGAGTTCTGCCTGGTGTTGCTTTCCACTGTGACAGGGCAGCCCTGATTTCTAGAGCAAAATCCCTTTATCACTGTGCTCTTCCTCTCCCAAGTGCACAGATTCTTTCTCTGTGACATGTGGCTGCTGCTGGGGAATGGAAGAGGGGTGACATTGGCAACTCAAGATTGTCTCTCCTATCCTCTTTGGTGTCTCCTTCAGTGATATCACATTAAAACCAGGTACTGTGATTACTCACCTGATTTATGGTTCTTATGAAGGTGATTTTGTGTGTGCGTGTGACTAGTTGTTCAGTTTAATATTCCTGCAGTCAGGTTGATTAGTGAAGGCTTCTATTTGGACATCTTGCTCTGCCTCCTCTTTCTGCAGGTGTCTTTTTGATATAATGATTTCTTTTCCTTTGGGTGTGTACCCAATAGTGGGATTGATGATGGGTGTGTACCCAATAGTGGGATTGATGATTTAATGATAGTTCTATTTTTAGTTCCTTGAGAAGTCTCCATCCAGTTTTCCACAGAGGTTGTACCAATTTACATTCCCACCAACAATGCATAAGCATTTCCTTTTCTCCATATCCTCACCAACAGCTGTTTTTTGCTTTTTGACATTTTAATAATAGCCATTCTGACTGGTGTGAGATGGTACTTCATTGTGGTTTGAACTTGCATTTCTCTGATGATTAGTGATGTTGAGCACTTTGTGTGGTCACTTGTATGTCTTCTTAGTGATTATACCCAATAAACTTGCAAATAAGTGTATTCTTTTAGTATTATTTGTTGCTATTTTATACTTCTTTTTCTAACTAGATTTTAATTTCCTCAAGAATAAGAACCTGTCATGCTGTAGTAGCCCTCTAGAGCCTTTTACTGGGCTCAGTGTAGTTAGAAAGTAAGATATTTCAGTATTAACTGTTGACTAGTTCCTTCTATTGCCATTTTTGAAGAGCATCATTTTAGTTGACATTAGTGAGTGATTATAGTGAAGCACACATAAGAAAGACAAAGATGCCACATATCAGCCCCAAGTCACTCTCTAACAATGCCCATTTCCATCATTGAGCAATGTGCTAATTACTACTCTTCTAAAAGGGAGGTAAATCTCATTTCTTTTTTTCTTCCATAAATCAAATTTAATTTCCTACTTTAATGTTCAAAGACATGCTTATAATTGTTTTCCTCTAACCTACTCTGTGTTTCCAATAAAAACGTGGTATGTTACTTAGAAAGACAGTACTAAATGAGGAAGGAAGAGACTTTTTTTCTAGTCTTTCATTACCACTCAATTTTACTGTGAAATTGCATGGAAATATTGCTCTCTCTGGTCCTCAGTTTCCCATTGTATAAAACAAGGTGGTTTGATGTGTAATTTTTTCCAGTCTTAATTGCATAAAGTTTAGTGATTTAGTCAAGTAAGTTATTCTGCTTAATGTTTGACTACAGCCTCTGAGAAGTCAGATGCATTGCAGAAGATAACAATACATACGTATATATTTTGATGATTAGAAAAAACTAATTTAGTAAAAGCACCCAATAAGTATGCGGCTTTATAGTAAGTTAGAGCAATCAACGACATCGTCTCCCTTTTTTCCTGCAAACAAATCTAGTTCATCTTGGCAATAAGATAGATGTGGATAGACCTATGAATACTATTGCAACTAATTCTGCTTCCAGGTACCTTGAGAGAATGCTGAGGTTAGCAAGACAGTGAGGTGGGCAATACATTGCTTTTTGAACAAATGGATATATTTCACTTTCTATCACAAAACTGCCTACTAAGTGAGTCCCTTGAGCATAACTCAGCATCTATGAAATGTTATGTAATCTTTGCATTTTATCACTTTAATTTCAATAATTCTCCATATTTTACTTCTTTTACAGACAGCCAAGCTTTGTCATCATAATGCCCTGTTAAAAAAATCAGCCCTTCCTCTCAGATGGTTACCTATTAGATGTGTCTTTTGCTATAAACAGGAACACCTTGCACGTATACTTTATGCCACCTTTCAAATGAGAAAGGAAAAGAGAATTTCTAGAATTTTCATTGTGCTGGATTCCTAGAAATTAGAGTGTGAATAATGGCCACTGAGTTTCATGTGCAAGTTATTTATATTTTTAAGGTATGTATAAATGTCTGAAAGCCTCACATTCATAAAATGCAGAAACACTTTCATGCATTTCCAACTATTTAATGTGTAATAACAATATAAAGAATTTAAAAATGGAAATTTGTCTAGTCTAATGCCATCTGTTTATAAATTTTTTTGCAGGTAGCATTTCCTTTCAGCCTTTGCTCATGAGCAGACATAATTTACGAAGCTGAAGTCAGTGTAGAGATATAATTTTACATTTGGCTTTTCTACATTGCATATTAGGAAACTTTTTTTATTCTGCCTCATAGTCATTACAATGTGAAATGGCAGCTTAACATTCTGTTTCTCATGCTCAAACTCAAGCCAAATGGTACTCTTACACCATTTCTTGTATACGGGCCATGATTTTTGGCCTCAGAACCTTTGCATGTGTCATTTCTGAGTCTTACAATCTAGGCCCATCTCCACATGTCCAAATTCTACTAATTTTTGAAGTTTAAGTTCTACAAGTAAGACTTCAGTGAATGTTTTCTGATGGCCTTTTTTGTACCCTATAAATAAATATAAATATTATTTATTAATTAGAAAAAAGAGGGGCTGGGTGCAGTGGCTCTTGCCTATAATCCCAGCACTTTGGGAGGCCGAGGTGGGTGAATCATCCAGCCTGGCCAACATGGCGAAACCCCGTCTCTACTAAAAATACAAAAAATAGCCAGGCATGGTGGTGGGTGCCTGTAATCCCAGCTTCTCAGGAGGCTGAGGCAGGAGAATCACTTGAACCCGGGAGGCGGAGGTTGCAGTGAGCCGAGATCGCGCCATTGCATTCCAGCCTGGGCAAAAGAGAGAGACTCTATCTCAAAAACAAAAAAGCAACAAAAAACAAAAAAACAAAAACAAAAACAAACAAACAAACAAAAAAACCAAGGAAATAAGAGAAAGGAAGAAAGAATAAACCCAGTTTAAGTTTCCCATTTTTTAAAATTTTATTCTAGTGTTCTTCCTCTTCTACCATACTGATTACCACCCTCACATAAATACAATCAATAAGTATTGAAAAAATCCAGATAATGACTTATAATAACAAAAATTAATTTATTTTTAAAATCCTCAACAATAACAATAGGTTTGTTAATAAATCCATAAGTTGTGTTGATTCACCTGGTATCAGGGATAGGGAATTTGGACTGTCATCTCAGGAGAAAATTCTGCCTAGGACAGAAGGTTGTTATTTTTCAGGACCATAACCTATACCCTTCTCTAAGTGTTCTTGAAAGAAGTCAAAACACTGAAGATACATTTGACCCTAGAGTAGACCAAGCCAGATAACTGTATTAATGAGGTGAGTAAATATTACATTTATCACTGCTGCTTAGTAAACAAGGGATACAAAGGCTTGTCTGAGCTCCAGATTTTGGGGAGCAGGTATCTGAAGAAGAGTATTTCTAAACTTTGATTATTCTGTAGAAGAAAAGCCAACAGTCCTATAACCCATTAGGTTTCACATGTGATTTTCACATCTCTCCAGTTCATTCTTACAACACCTAGTAAGAAAGAAGGGGTTTCTTATTCCCAATTTACAGATTAGAAAAAATGAGGCTCAGATAACCTTAGAGAGACTTGTACAGCAGCTTTGCAAACAGAGTTCTTCTTCTGACCAAATTCTCACACTTTTTCCCACAATGTAATATTGCTCTAGAAAAATGTCTTCATATAATTGCAATTTAAAGTGTTTATATTTACCAAGGATCTATATAAAATACAACACACACACACACACACACACACACACACACATATATGCACAAAATTTTAACTAGTTTTTTTTCCTCTACTCTGTCTCTCCCAGTTATGTCCTCAGGGAAATCTCATGAAAAAGCTGCTCATCTTTCATATAACATCCACCCCTTCTTCCCATATTCTAAACCAATTTTCTTTTTCTGGGGACAGTAAAATCTGTTGGGCACAACAACTTCCAATGAGTGCTATACTTTCTTCCAGGTGTGAATTACTTTCAGTGAGAGCTATAGCTCTTTCTAGGCACTGCCACTTTTGCTTGGTCCACGTCTGCTTCTTGAGATCCCCGTATCCATTGCATAAAGTAGCTGTTTCCACTACATTCTGCCATGTTCCAGCCACCCTTGTACACTATGTTCACTAACCCCACAGTCTCCACTAGGCCCTGTAAGCCAGTATCATTGAATGTTTTTGTTCAAGTCCTGGAAATTTCACTGGATAGAGTTATGTAATTATTTCTCTTACCCTTTTTATATTTTATTCAGTTAGCAGTATGTCAAATTATCAAAGCAATAATACCCTATACCTTAACTAACCTACAGAAATTTCACTGAAAATAATTATCTTATTTATTACTTATTTGCTTCCTCTCTCAGAGCCAGGAACAAGTTTATGACAGACCTCTTTGCTGTGACAATTAAAACCTCATTGATCAAACAGTCCTGACTCATTCCTTATCTCTTCTCTTAGACATTTGCTCCAAACTCCTCAGTTTCCCAGGCAGATATCTGAAAGCCTTACCCCCTCATGGTTTACATATTAATTGATCTAAACTATGGCATTACAATGAACAATTAATGGGC
Organism: Pan paniscus; assembly: GCF_029289425.2. Classification (NCBI taxonomy): domain Eukaryota; kingdom Metazoa; phylum Chordata; class Mammalia; order Primates; family Hominidae; genus Pan; species Pan paniscus. The sequence goes on along the minus strand of NC_085926.1, from coordinate 189,416,005 downwards.
TGTAAAAAAAGAGAATTCACTTGGCCTCGACTTGCAGAAAATTCTCTTTAAAGTGACACAAATTTAATGCTTTAAGATTACATTTCCTTTTTTCTACAGATCAAATTTCACTAGTTGGTTCTGCAGTAAATATATTTGCCTAATCTTAATAATGTAAACATTGCTGAATTGTATTTTTTCAAGTTGTAAGCAAAGCACAGAAGTATCAAATCTGGGCCGGGCACAGTGGCTTACACCTGTAATCCCAGCACTTTAGGAGGCCGAGGCGGGTGGATCACCTGAGGTCAGGAGTTCGGGACCAGCCTGGTGAACACATAGTGAAACCCCGTCTCTACTAAAAAGTACAAAAATTAGCTGGGCATGGTGGCACACACCTGTAGTCCCAGCTACTTGGGAAGGTGAGGCAGGAAGATCGCCTGAACCCAGGAGGTGGAGGTCGCAGTGAGCCGAGATCGCGCCATTGCACTCCAGCCTGAGTGACAGAGCAAGACTCCATCTCTAAAAAAAAAGTCTCAAATCTATAAACCATGGAAATGTTAAAGTGTTTAAAATGATAAAACTCTTATGAACTAGGAGATAGGAGAGAAGGAGAGATAGGAGTAAGTTTGTATTATACAAGAGCAAACACTACATCTTTTGTTTTTGGAATCATCTACTACTGCTGAACACTGATGGATCAAGAATTTGAGAAAATTATGTTTATTTCTCAAACTTATGGGCAATGGAGTGAGTAGTTGTAGGTACACACCAGAAAAACGCAAATCAGAGAACGTAAAGTAAGTCACCTCTTGCAGTGGATCTGCAATGAGGAGGTGGAGTGGGAGACTTACTATTGATTTTATGCTCTGCCTGCCATCTTATGAGAATATTTTAGGGATCAAGTCCTTACGTTTGCTTTAATAGACTTTAATAAACTTCTTTTTAATTTTCTTATGGAATTCACCTATTCTAAGTGATACCCTTGAACTACAGGTTAAGGAGCATCAGCCTATTTTCACACAGAGCAGGGATCCCCAGAAGTTTCTCTCACTCCGTGTCTCTGACAGGCAAGAAACCAAGAAAGATCAGCCACTTGTTCTCATGACGATGCCTAAAGATCAGAAACTAAACCTTTTTTTTTCTTTTTTTTTAGACAGAGTCTCACTCTGTCACCCAGGCTGGAGTGCAGTGCTGCAATCTCAGCTCACTGCAACCTCCGCCTCCTGGGTTCAAGAGATTCTCCTGCTTTAGCCTTCCGAGTAGCTGGGGTGCACAGCACCACATCCAGCTAATTTTTGTATTTTTAGCAGATACAGGGTTTCACCATGTTGGTCACGCTGGTCTTGAACTCCTGACCTCAGGTGATCCACTGTCTCTCAAAGTGCTGGGATTACAGGCGTCAGCCACCGTGCCCAGCTTAAACCCTTATCTTACCCTGACTTCTCTACCATCACCTCCTCTTTCTCCTTACCCATGCTATTTGCCAGAGCTCAAAACCAGGTCCAGTGATGGCCTCTTGTGATTCCTAAGCAGTACAGTTACTCAGTTAATTATAAACACACTTTCATAAAATGCGTAGCTAAATCCCATGCTCTCCACAAAGAAAATTTTGTAATGCAGCTAAGTAGAAACACAACACAAGCTTGGTGAAGAAACATGGAAATGCCACATATGAAGAAAGAGTGCTGCCTTCAGTCATTTTCTGGTGACTGGTGACTGTGCTGTCTGACAACTTACCTATGCTCTGCTTCATCACTTGGGGGAATGCCGTGCACCTGTCCAGCCCTTTGGAGCCACTATATTCATGTTAGTAAAAAGTATACAAAAGAAAATTTGCTCTCTTCCAAAATTATAAGGCAAGTGTTTGTTAACTAACCAGTAGCCATACAATTTTTATATCATAACATCTAGGAAGCCCTAAAAAAAAGCATTTGAAGACAGAGAAACTATAAATACATGATCAAAAATGGTCAACTGAATCACCATAGAAATGAAGGGCTTTTTTCCTAAGATCACACAAAATGAGTATGGAAAGAAAAGCTATGAGTTACTTGTGCATCACACCTTTACCATCCTCTTTGAAGGTAGAACTATAAAAATATTGTTTCTGTATCCAAATTACAATCCATACGTGATGACTATTAAAAATAGGATATTTTGTGTATCACAAATACTGTCATCAGCTGTTTTTTTTAAGTCTGTAATGAATGTTATTTTTCCTTGTGGAAAGAATTTTCTAAATTATCTGGATCATCTCAAGCTTATAAAGTGGCAAACTGTTCTTGTCCTTCATGTCTTTCATCCTCTGAAGTAATTCTCTAAGCAGTTAGAAAGCATTTGGGCACACTGCTGATTTGCAGCCTGCCAAGATTTTTTTTTATATGACCATAAACACTAAATTTTGGATGGCTATATCGTGCATGGTACTGATTCTAAGATAGCAAGGGATTAAGTGAATTTCAAAACTTCAGCTCACCAGAAGAAACCCAGAGATTTTATCTACCCATGTGTTTAAACTGCACAGTCATTAAAAAAAAAAAAATGGTACTGTAGCTCCAAGCCTGGACGTGATCCCTGATCATCTTTGACATTTTCAAAAACAGAAAATTATTTGGCTTTATTTTAAATGTCACCCCTCTGCAGGTGAGGAATGTATTCATTCAAGAGAGTGCAGGAGGGAACAAACTGTGCTGATGCTTACTGTCTACAGAACGTTTAATAGACTCGACCACATTCTTGTGAAATAGAATTTGGGTATTTGCTGAATCATATAGAGGCAATGATCAAAAGGAAAGCTCTTACTTACTCTTCAGAAGCAGTGGGGTGTAGAGGGAAGTTTCCTGGTTTAAGAGGTAGAATGTAGGATTTGAGTCCCAACTTCATCAGTCACTAGCTCTGAGTCTTTGGACAAGTCAACTACTCCCATAGGCCTCTGTTCCCACTTCTGTAAAAGGAAAGTTAGCACTAGCTCTTTGGTCACTTCAAAAGCCTTTTATTTCTCAGAAAGTCAGGAATGCCTTATTCTCAGTCTCCCCATTTGTAAAATAGAGCAAAAATTTCATGCCCTGATAATCTCTTAAGCTATTAGAATATAGATGTGAACCCACTTTCAAAATAAAAAGCTACTAACTTTAAGATGTTAGTTTTATTTATCCATATATTTCAAAACAATAATATATTGTTATATATTATATATATATAATATATAGTCTCTAAAAATAGAGACTATTGCCTCTATTTTTCTGAAATATTTATCATTTTATTCTAACCAAGTAATAAATTAAGAAATTTGGCTATACCCTAATTTGTTTGAATTGGTTGGGCTATTTCTTATTTATTCACTCTATGGACATCTTATCTCTCAGGAACTGATACAGATTTTTTTTTCTGGACAAGAACATGAATAGGTGAGTCTTTGGACCAGTCACCCTCTAGTCTATATTGAAAGCCTGCAGTATAGCCAATGATATAAAGGGAAAATGGCCAGATATAATTACAGTCATCAGAGTCAATACCTTTTCTTTTCCCTTTGGAGCAGTATCATACTATTGTCATCCAAGAAATGCAGTGACATTTCATTTCCAGAGGAAAGAAACCTCACAGCAATTCTGAAGCAATTTCATGCTTTCTTATGTAGAGCTCTTCATTGTACTGTCCTTCTTCCATTGTTTATGGTTATAAATTTGAGACTATCTAAAAGGACTTCTAGACTGACTATTATTTGTGAAGATATCTCCCCTGTCATTCCTTTAGCTGCACAAAATCCTTCCCTACAATCTCTACTGCTACCCTTATCAAACTGAATTTGTCACTATTCACTTTCTTGCCCTTTACTTTCCTACTTCTGCTCATGCTGTTCCTCCGGTTGGGCATCCTTTCCCCTAGTCGAACGTGGCAAAATCTCCATCCTTCAGAGTCTACTGAAATGCCAACTACTGATACAGACTTGCTTGACATTCTTGAAGGCTTGAATGTTTCCATCTCCTGGAATCCCCTAGCCTTATTTCCATATCTCGTTCAAGATACTTATCACATGTGCTCTTATTGTTTATCTACCATTCTTCTCTACCTTTTTGGATCAAAGTCCTTTGAAGGGGGGGATGTGATCATCCCAGTGTTTCCCAAAGGACTCATATGTAATAATTAATGTTAATGTTACATGAGTGGGTACAGATTATTATATTTAAATGCTACCCATGGTCTCAGGCTACTAGTAAAACCAAGGACTCATTACATGAACAACTGACTCTTGTTAGTTTTCAGTCCCCAATCTCTAAAGGAAATTCAGTCCCCAGTGGACAGAGTCCTTTTCACCTAAATATTCATCTCTGTGCTAGCTGTCATGCCTTCCTTCTTTGCATGTCCATATCTTAGCCATCCTTAAAAAGCCAGACTAAGTGCTCCTCAAGATGCCATCCCTAAATCATAGGATTTCATTTTACCCTTCTTTGAACTTCGATTAGCACTTTGTATGACTTATTTCCCCAACAATAGAGTTAACTTCACCTCCACTACCACCACCAACTCTTCTTCCCTAACCCCGGGCCACGCTTTCACCTCTCCAAATCCTACAAACACACACACAATATCTAGCCTCTCTGAGGGCAAAAACCAAGTGTATTTAATCTCTACAGTTCTTATATTATCTAATACGCTAACAAGTATACAGTGGTGTATCACTAAACATTTTCAAAAGCACACCAATTGTAGAGGTCAAATTCAATGGACTTCCAGAGTTTGCTTTTTAATTGCTCTATCATGATGGTGCAGTCTGGTATTATTTGACAAAAATAGCGATAAAGCATAGGGGCTCCAGTATTCTGACCCAGACCCTTATTAGATGTGTAGTTATATCTTAGTTTCAATATTCTCAACAGTAGAATGTAAATACAGTCAGCCCTCCATATTCATGGGTTCCACATCTGTAGATTCAATCAATGACAGAAAAAACATATTTGAAATAAAAAAGGATTGCGTTTGTCCTGAACATATACAGACTTTTTTCTTGTTATTATTCCCCAAACAATACCGTATAAAAATCACTTATATAGCATTCACATTGTATTAGATATTATAAGTAATCTAGAGATAATTTAAAGTACCCAGAGTATGTGTGTAAGTTATATACAAATGTTATACTATTTTATAGAAACGACTTGAGTATCGTGGATTTTGGTATTTGTGGGGGCTCCTGGAACCAATCCCCTTATGGGTACACAGAAAGGACTGTCATAGTCAAAGCTGGCTACATAATCTGCAGAGCTGGTGGAAAATGCAAATACAGGGCCCCGGGAATAAAGGAAAAACTGGTCAGTCTCCTCTTCCCAAAGGCTTTCCACTCAACCCATTATGAGTGGGTGAAGTATTGCATCCTAAAAGAATTAAGACACTGGAATGAATTTTGTATCTGGATTAGAGGAGGGTAAGAGGCTCTTTCTAACTTATCTGCCCAATGCTCTATGGGCAGAGAGTAATGGTAGAATGTTGACCCTGAAGCAACCAGGCTACCTCCCTGGACAAAAGGTGGTAGTGGACATAAAGGAAAGGGCAGGGTGCCTAGAACCTGTCTCAGGGAGGTGAGATGAGGGAAGCAGGATAGTACATGTGCCCAGGGTCTAATCTCACACACACGCTCCTTTGTCCTATCAGACTTAGCTTACAAAACACAAATTCAAATATAAAATTATTAAGACTTTCAAGACAGCAAACAACTGTAGAACATTAAACCCCAAGTGCAGGGTCTCCTGAGTATAGGGCTTTGCGCAACTGCAGTGGTTGCAGGCCCATGAAGCCACACTAAAAATAGTAACAAATTTCTTGCATTGATGGAAAGCCTACATTTGCATGCACTGAATAGCAAAAAGACAAAGTTTTAAGATTTAATTTGCTGTTTATACAGAAACATTGGAAATGAGAGTATGAATATGGAGCTACCTACAATATGAACATTCCCCTTTTTTTCTTTCTGGAACCCCTATTCCAAAAAAAAAAAAAAATAGAAGAAGAAGAAAGAAAGAAAAGAAGAATACAAGAAAGAAAGTGAACAATAAGCAAATTCCATTTTTTGCTTAACTAGGAGATTTAAAAATCCACAAATTCAGATCTATAGTCTAAAGCATCTAAAACTGACTTCAGCCCCATGGGACACAGTGGCACAGGGAACAGTGGTGCATTATAGAGAGGGCAAGTTTCCAGAAGGATGAAAAGCAGCAGCAAGTCAGAACAAAATGTGCATTCCCTGGAGGTCAAGAGCCTTTGGGAAAGGAAATTTGGAGAGCTGAGTGTTTTGAGAAGAGATAAGATGAAATAGCCTAAGATTGGAAAAAACCTACACGTGGGGTAAAATGGCAGGAAAAAAGTCAAAATGTGAGTTAAGCCTTTATAAATTCAGAAAGATCCACAAAAATACAGCTTCTGCTGGTGAGAGGATCAGCTGTGTCCCTTCGACAAGAACTGTGTTCCTTTGTTGAATTAACCAACAAGAGACCTGGGGAACCTGGAACAGGAAGAAGTCCTTCTAAGCCCAGATTGGTTGAGAGAAATTGAGGAGGCATATCTTCACAAAGAAACAAATAGTGGAGCGCTGTTTGAAGAAAACAGGTGGTACTGGTTGCAGCAGAGGAGAGAGTGTTTGAGAGAAAAATCCTGGAGGACTACAATACACTTGCTTCTCAATTACCCCTTCCCAGACCTTTGCAGGAAACACAAAAGGAATATTTAACACATTCAACCGAATATTATAAGATGATCTGACACAGCCTTGATAAAAGAAACTATAAGATGGTAAAAAGAAATTTGAAGAAAAAAAAAGAAACTATAAGAAAGGAAGGTGAAAACAGAGAAACATAACTTACTGTCAGAAAAAGAAGATGTACCAGAAGTATACTGTCATGTAATATGTGAAAATTATAACCAAAAATGTAATATTAAGTTTAAAATTTAATAAAGCAATCATGGCTACAGAAAATAATCACAAAATTGAAATACAGGAATTCAGGGAAAGAGGTGACACACGGGTGGAGGTAAAATATGAGCTGACAAGTCACAAGAAGCACAAAGGAGAATGGATATTGGGAAAAATTTAGTAAAATAATTCAGAATATAAATAAATTTAAATAAAGGCATTGAATTAAAACATTTAGTGAAAAACGATAGACATGGAACGGAATGAACATGGAATAAAGAAACTAAGTAGAGTGAAAATGACAGCTATAGAAGTTTGGCAAAGCAGATCAAATATAAACATAAAGTAATTTCTGAAGAAAAAAGTGATAAAAAGAGAAAATATTTAAAAATATAACTGAAGGAAATTTGTTCTGATATAAGAAGACTTAAATTTACATTTTGAAAGAGAATATCATGTGGCAGGGAGAAGTAACTCAGATCAGTCAACATAGAGCTTTTTCCAAAAAAGTTACTAGACTTTAAACAAATTATCATTTTTGGGCAGTCAGGAAAAAGTTCAAGTCATAATAAAATGAAAAAACCTGTTAGCCTCAGATTACTCCACGGCAACATTCAATGGCAGAAGATGATGAAAAAATCTATTATTTAAGGAAATAAGCTATAACCTAAGGAATTTCTATCAAGCCAACCTGAATTCCAAGTATAAAAGAGACAGATTAACAGCTGATCCCAGGAGCCTTTCTGAGAGAAAACAAAAAAAGCAACTGGAAGACAAACTTTAGCCAATAAATAGATAACTAGGGCAATGTAAAATGAGTGGCAATAAAAGAAGCTATTTGATTGTAAAACAAAGACATTTTTGAAAATATTAGGAGTAGATGGCAAGATAGAATATAAATAACATAAATGCTGATGATCTAGAAAAAAATACAATTAATATAAATGAGAGGAGGAAGGTGGAAATGAAGCTAGAAGTTAGAATAAAGCTGGAAGATGGCCAGTAGTAACTGGGACCAAAAGATAATATCTAAGGGTCAAGTAAAGTAATAGAATAGGCATATTTTACACTACAAAGATAAATATTAAGAAAGTAAATTGTGTTGACTGAAATTGGGTGAGAGGAGAAACCACACAAACTTTAGCAGATACTTTGTGGGGACTTAGAGAACTATTAAAATTTAAGAACTATTAAGAATTGGATCAAATCACACTAAAATAGAAGAGTTTCATTTACTTCTTGAAATCCAAAAGAGATCAATATTGAAAATCTAAATAACATAATCAAAAAGGCATCTGATTGATATATCTTAAATTACGTGCCTTGATGATAAAGAATAAATACTTAGTTATCCTTAGTTTTTCAGGTCAGATTCAAGAAAACTCATGAGACAAACAAAAAATGTCAACAAATTCTCCAAAATGAAAACAGTACTGAAGATATTTTCTAATATCAGTATAATAATACTGGAAAATAACAAGAAACAAAATAATTCTTCTTTAAAGCATCAGCTGATATGGTTTGGTAACCAAACCTCATCTCGAGTTGTAATCCCCATAATACTTCATGGGAGGGACACAGTGGGAGGTAATTGAATCATGGGGGTGGTTTCCTTCATGCTGTTCTCATGATAGTGAGTTCTCAAGAGATCTGATGGTTTTATGTGTGTGGCATTTCCCCCGCTGGCACTCATTCTCTCTCCTGCTGCCCTGTGAAGAGGTGCCTTCTTCCATGACTGTAAGTTTCCTGAGGCCTCCCCAGACATGAGGAACTGTGAGTCAGTTAAACCTCTTATCTTTATAAATTACCCAGTCTCAGGTATTTCTTCATAGCTGCATGAGAATGGACTAATACACCAGTGATATGGTCTGGCTCTGTCCCCAACCAAAACTTATCTTGAATTGCAATCCGAATTATAATCTCCACGTATTGGGGGAGGGACCTTGTGGAAGCTGATTAAATATAGATATACAATCATGTCATCTACAAACAGGGACAATTTGACTTCCTCTTTTCCTAATTGAATACCCTTTATTTCCTTCTCCTGCCTAATTGCCCCGGCCAGAACTTCCAACACCGTGTTGAATAGGAGTGGTGAGAGAGGGCATCCCTGTCTTGTGCCAGTTTTCAAAGGGAATGCTTCCAGTTTTTGCCCATTCAGTATGATATTGGCTGTGGGTTTGTCATAGATAGCTCTTATTATTTTGAGATACATCCCATCGATACCTAATTTATTGAGAGTTTTTAGCATGAAGGGTTGTTGAATTTTGTCAAAGGCCTTTTCTGCATCTATTGAGATAATCATGTGGTTTTTGTCTTTGGTTCTGTTTATATGCTGGATTACATTTATTGATTTGCGTATATTGAACCAGCCTTGCATCCCAGGGATAAAGCCCACTTGATCATGGTGGATAAGCTTTTTGATGTGCTGCTGGATTTGGTTTGCCAGTATTTTACTGAGGAATTTTGCATCAATGTTTATCAAGGATATTGGTCTAAAATTCTCTTTTTTGGTTGTGTCTCTGCCTGGCTTTGGTATCAGGATGACATGATTGTATATCTAGAAAACCCCCTTGTCTCAGCCCAAAATCTCCTTAAGCTGATAAGCAACTTCAGCAAAGTCTCAGGACACAAAATCAATGTACAAAAATCAAAAGTATTCTTATACACCAATAACAGACAAACGGAGAGCCAAATCATGAGTGAACTCCCATTCACAATTGCTTCAAAGAGAATAAAATACTTAGGAATCCAACTTACAAGGGACGTGAAGGACCTCTTGAAGGAGAACTATAAACCACTGCTCAGTGAAATAAAAGACGATACAAACAAATGGAAGAACATTCCATGCTCATGGGTAGGAAGAATCAATATCGTGAAAATGGCCATACTGCCCAAGGTAATTTATAGATTCAATGCCATCCCCATCAAGCTACCAACGACTTTCTTCACAGAATTGGGAAAAACTACTTTAAAGTTCATATGGAACCAAAAAAGAGCCCGCATCGCCAAGTTAATCCTAAGCCAAAAGAACAAAGCTGGAGGCATCACACTACCTGACTTCAAACTATACTACAAGACTACAGGAACCAAAACAGCATGGTACTGGTACCAAAACAGAGATGTAGATCAATGGAACAGAATAGAGCCCTGAGAAATAACGCCACATATCTACAACTATCTGATCTTTGACAAACCTGAGAAAAACAAGCAATGGGGAAAGGATTCCCTATTTAATAAATGGTGCTGGGAAAACTGGCTAGCCATATGTAGAAAGCTGAAACTGGATCCCTTCCTTACACCTTATACAAAAATTAATTCAAGATGGATTAAAGACTTAAACGTTAGACCTAAAACCATAAAAACCCCAGAAGAAAACCTAGGCATTACCATTCAGGACATAGGCATGGGCAAGGACTTCATGTCTAAAACACCAAAAGCAATGGCAACAAAAGCCAAAATTGACAAATGGGATCTAATTAAACTAAAGAGCTTCTGCACAGCAAAGGAAACTACCATCAGAGTGAATAGGCAACCTATAAAATAGGAGAAAATTTTTGCAACCTACTCATCTGACAAAGGGCTAATATCCAGAATCTACAATGAACTCAAACAAATTTACAAGAAAAAAACAAACAACCCCATCAAAAAGTGGGCAAAGGATATGAACAGACACTTCTCAAAAGAAGACATTTATGCAGCCAAAAGACACATGAAAAAATGCTCATCATCACTGGCCATCAGAAAAATGCAAATCAAAACCACAATGAGATACCATCTCACACCAGTTAGAATGGCAGTCATTAAAAAGTCAGGAAACAACAGATGCTGGAGAGGATGTGGAGAAATAGGAGCACTTTTACACTGTTGGTGGGACTGTAAACTAGTTCAACAATTGTGGAAGTCAGTGTGGCGATTCCTCAGGGATCTAGAACTAGAAATACCATTTGACCCAGCCATCCCATTACTGGGTATATACCCAAAGGACTATAAATCATGCTGCTATAAAGACACATGCACACATATGTTTATTGTGGCACTATTCACAATAGCAAAGACTTGGAACCAACCCAAATGTCCAACAATGATAGACTGGATTAAGAAAATGTGGCACATATACACCATGGAATACTATGCAGCCATAAAAAATGATGAGTTCATATCCTTTGTAGGGACATGAATGAAATTGGAAATCATCATTCTCAGTAAACTATCGCAAGGACAAAAAACCAAACACCGCATGTTCTCACTCATAGATGGGAATTGAACAATGAGAATACATGGACACAGCAAGGGGAACATCACACTCGGGACTGTTGTGGGGTGGGGGCGGGGGGAGGGATAGCATTAGGAGATATACCTAATGCAAAATGGTGAGTTAATGGGTGCAGCACACCAGCATGGCACATGTATACATATGTAACTAACCTGCACATACTGCACATGTACCCTAAAACTTAAAGTATAATAATAATTAAAAAAAAAAAGAAAAAAAATTCATGGGGATGGTTTCCAAATGCTGTTCTCATGATAGTGAGTGAGTTCTCACAAGATCTGATGGTTTTATAAGGGATTTCCTCCCCCTTCATGCTGCACTTCTCTCTCCTGCCTCCCTGCAAAGAAGGACATGTTTGCTTCCCCTTCCACCATGATTATAAGCTTCCTGAGGCCTCCCCAGCATGTGGAACTGTGAGTCAACTAAACCTCTTTCCTTTATAAATTACCCATTCTCAGATATGTCCTTATAGCAACATGAGAGCAGATTAATACAACCAGCATATTAAAAATATAACAGATAGGGTTTATTCCCTAATTGCAAAGATGCTTAATTCTCAGTGATTATAATATTATATTAATAAATCTAAGGAGAAATATTATTGGAACTAATTTAAAATCTGTTCATAAAAAATACTAAATAAAAGATGAACTGATGGATAATAATATAAATAATATAAGTAAATGTACAACCGTAATCATGAGACATATATTTCAGCACAAAGCATAATGCTTTAAAGTGACACATTAAGAATTTGCACTAAACTCAGGACAAAGCAAATACTTGCTAGAGTCATTTTTACTTAATATTATACTAACCAACACTAGGAAGAAAAAGGAATTATAAGTAAGTCTAAAAATTGAAAATGAAGACATTGATGAAATTTGTAAATGGGATAATCATATTCTTTGAACATTTAAGCAACTAAAGTCAGAGAATTTAGTAATATAGCAAGGTATCAAATTATAAATCAAAAATCAGGCCGGGCAAGGTGGCTTGCACCTGTAATCTCAGCACTTTGGGAAGCCAAAGCGGGTAGATCACATGAAGTCAGGAGTTCGAGACAAATCTGGCCAATATAGTGAAACCCTATCTCTTCTAAAAATACAAAAATTAGCCAGGCATGGTGGCATATGCCTGTAGTCCCAGCTACTCGGAAGGCTGAGGCAGGAGAATCACTTGAATCTGGGAGGTGAAGGTTGCAGTAAGCTGTGATCACGCTACTGCACTCCAGCCTGGGCAACAGAGTGAGACTTCATCTCAAAAAAAAAAAATCAAAGTAATGCATATATATAGAAAATAAGCTAGAGGATAAAGTGAGGGAAAATACCTTTAAGACAGCAGCAAAATAAAGATAAAAATTTTTTGGAAAAACTTAAGTGTTTACATTTTATATAAGAGAAGTTTTAGAACACTGCTGAATGTCTCAAAAGAAGAACTGAACAAATTAAAAGATGTCCCTTCTTATTGAATAGAAAAAATCAACACTAGAAGGATGTAAATTTCCATCAAGTTTTTAATAATGTAAGGCAATATTAAAAAAATAACTAACATGCCTTTGTTTTTGAATTTTTGTGATGATGGTTTCTTATTTTGTTGTTTGTATATTTTTGTTTGTGCAATGAAACTAGAAAACTAATTTTGAAGTTCATAAATAAAACTAAACCAGCAAGGCTAGGCCGAAAAATCTCTTAAAAAGAAAAGCAATAAAGTAAAGAGCCTCTTTGCTGACAGATATTAAAACATATTACAGATGCTCCTCAACTTACAATAGGGTTATGTCCTGATAAATCCATCAAAAGTCAAAATATCATTAGTATAAAATGTGTTTAATACCTCAATAAGCCCATTGGAAAATAAAAGAAATCATAAGTTGAACCATATTTAAGTCAGGAAACATCTGCATATAGCTTCTATATTTAAAGCATCTTAATATTGGTGCATGAAGAGACAGACCAATGATACACGTAGAAAGTCAAGAAATAATTAGCCAGGTGTGGTTGTGCACGCCTGTAATCCCAACTACTTGGAAGGCTGAGGCAGGAGAATCACTTGAAACTGGGTGGTGGAGTTTGCAGTGAACCAACATCATGCACTGCACTCCAGCCTGGGCAACAGAGCAAGACTCCGTCTAAAAGAAAGAAAGAAGAAAGAGAGAGAGAAAGGAAGAGAGAGAGACAGAGAGAGAGGGAGGGAGAGAGAGAGAGAGGGAGGGAGAGAGAGAGAGAGAGGGAGGGAGGGAGGGAGAGAGAGAGAGAAAAAGAAAGAGAAAGAAAGAAAGAAAGAAAGAAAGAAAGAAAGAAAGAAAGAAAGAAAGAAAGAAAGAAAGAGGGAGGGAGGGAGGGGAGAAAGCCAGATATATTAGGAAGTTTACTATGTACATTTCAAATCTGTAAGGAAAAGATGAGATTGCAATAAAGGTTCTGGTATCCTTGGCTGGCTGCCTGAAAAGAAGAATGCTGGATACATACTTCATACCTTTGTTGGGAAAAAGTGGCTAAATAGATTACAGATTTAAAAGCAAATATTAAAATGTAACCATGAATGAATCAGGAGTAAAGATAGGAGAATTATTTTATTCCCTTGGACTAGGAAAGATCTTTCTATGAGTCTCATCTGGAAGCCATAAAAGTAGTGATAGATTAATGCACATACATAAAATTGTAGTCTTCTGCTGTGGGGAAAATCATAAGCAAAGTCAAAAAGAAAAGAAATTGCAACTCATATCCAGATAGTACTAATCTCTCAGACATAAAAGGAGTTCCTAGAATCAATGAGAAAAAGACAAAACAAAACAAAAATGGAATAAAAAAGGAAAATTGTCAAGAGTATGAATAAATAGTTCATTGAATGGAAATATTAACGGTCTTTAAACATATGAAAAGATGATAAACATTCATTGTCTCTTTTTTGCATTTTTAACATTTATTGAGATATAATTCATATATCACACAACTCAGACATTTAAAGAATACAATTAAATGTTTTTAGCTTATTCACAGATATGTTCCATTATCACCATAGTTGATTTCAGAATATTCTCATCACCTCGAAAAGCAATCTTAAATGTTTTAGCTATTACTCCCTAATCCCCTCTACTCACCAACTCTCCTTCCCAGTCCTAAGCAACCTGTTATCTACTTCTGACTCTATAAATTTGGCCATTCTGAACTTTCCTATGAATGGAATCATATCATATGTGATGTGACCATATAATATTTTGTCTTTTATGACAAGCTTCTTTCATTTAGCATAGTGTTTTCAATGTTCATTCATGTTTAAGCATGTGATCAATACTTCATTTTTGTCGAATAATATTTCATTAGCTGCATATGCCACAATTTGTTTATTCATTTGTCCATTCACAGACATTAGGTTGTTTCCACCTTTTGGCTATTGTATACAATGACACTATAAACATTTGTGTTTATATGTTTTTATTTCTCTTGATCATGTACTTATAAATATAATATTAGATCATATGAGAACTGTTTATCATTTGAGAAATTGCCATCCTGTTTTCCAAAGTGGCTGCACAATTTCACATTTCCATAAGCAGTATATGAGGATTCTAGTTTCTCCACATCTGTGCCAATATTTGTTATTATCTTTCTATTCTAGCCAGCCTAGTGGATATGAAGTGGTATCTCATCATAGTTTTGATTTGCATTTCCCTGAATACTAAAGTTGTCAGGCATCTTTTCTTTTAATGTTCGTGAATTATTTCACCTTTATTTATCTCAAAATACTGGTGATATAGATATTTCATATATAACAAGGTTAAGCAACATGTGCTTGTAAAATGGAGGCAGAACCAAGGCTAAAGCAACATCTAGCTCAGCCATCAACTCACTATCCCTGAGGGGTTAAGGTGGGGGCATCACACAGTGTTCATCAGCTCTCCCAGACAGATGCGTTTGATTCATCTTTTCAAAGACCTGGATGGCTGCCATCCCTGCCCAGTAGCTGCAGGAGTGGCTGGTGAAGATTTCTACCAGTTGCTTCCCATTAGCCTTGTCTACCTCTGTCTGGGGGACGGTCTGTAGCTCCTTTCCCAGGGAGATTGTTCTGATCAGAGACTTGAACTTGCTCAACTCATCCTGGCTGAGCTGCTCCAGAAGAGCCTGCAGGTTGAAGTCCAGCTCTGCAGAAGATGCCATCTTGTCCTATGTGGGAGCTCTCCCAATGCCTGGCCCTATGCTCTGGTTCTCACATTTTTTCATATACTAATAAGTATATATTTTTATATCTTTTTAGAAGAAATATCAATTCAGATTTTTGCTCATTATAAAATTGTGTTATTGTCTTTTTATTGCTGAGTTGTAAGAGTTCTTTATATAGTCTAGGGACAGGTCCTTCATTAGATACGCGATACGCAAATTTTTGCTCCCATTCTGTGAGTTGTCTTATCAGTTTAATGATGGTGTCCTTTAAGGTACAAATGTTTTTCATTTTGATGAAATCAAATTTATCTATTTTTTTCTTATTGTTTATGCTTTTGATGTCATGTCTAAGAATCTTTTGCCAAGTCTCAGGTCATAAAGATGTACCCCTATCATTTACTATAAGAATATTACAGCTTTAACTCTTGCATTTGGGTATTTGATATATTTTGAGTTAATTTTTGTATGTGGCATGAAATAGAGGTCCAACTTTATTCTTCTGCATGTAGAAATCTACTTGCCTAAGCATCATTTGTTGAAAAGTCTATTCTTTCCCCATTGTATGGTCTTGAAACCCTTGTTGAAAGTCAGTTGACCACAGATGTACGGGCTTATTTTTGGACTCTCAGTTCTGTTTTATTGAGCAATGTGCCTATCCTTATGCCAGTACCACATTATCCTAATTACCATTAAGATGCTAAGTCATGAAATGAGGAAATACTAAATAAATTACTAAGTCATGAAATAAGGAAAGGTGAATTGTCTTTGTTTGCTCTTATTTTTCAAGATCATCTTGGCTGTACTGGGTCTATGCGATACTACTTGAATTTTCTAACTAGTTTGCCCATTTCTACATAAAGTAAGCTGAGGTTCTGACAGGGATTGTATTGAATCTGTAGATCAGTTTGGGGAGTAGTGCCATCTTAACAATGTAAATTAAGCCTTCCAATCTATAAACACGAGATGCTTTCCACTTATTTAGCTCTTTAATTTCTCTCAATAATGTCTTGTAATTTTCAGAGCATAAGTTTTACTTCTTTGTTAAAATTTATTTCTAGGTATTTTATTCTTTTTGATATGATTCTAAAAGGAATTGTTTTAATTTCAGTTTTGGATTGTTCATTACAAGTGTGTAGAAGAAAAACTGATTTTTATGTATGATCTTGTATCCTGAAACCTGGATGAACTCATTTAATAGTTTTAACAGGTTTCGAGTGAATTTTTTAGGATTTCCTATATACAAGATTATGTTATCTGCTAATACAGACACTTTCACTTCCATTCCAATCCAGTTGCCTTTCTTATCTTGTCTAGTTGCTAGGGCTAGCACCACTAATGTAATGTTGTATGGTCATGCTAAGAGCAGATAGCATTGAGATGGTCCTGATTTTAGGACAAAAATCATTTTTCCATTAAATATAATTTTGGCTATGAGTTTTCATAGATAACTTTTATCAGATTGAGGAAGCTCCCTTCTATTTTCCAGTTGGGAGTATTTTTATCATGAAAGGAAGTTGGGTTTTGTCCAGTGCTTTTTCTGTGTTTATTGAGATAATCATGTAATTTTTGTTTTTATCCTACTGATATGATGAATTATATTAATTGATTTTCATATGTTCAAACCAACCTTGCCGTCCTGGGATAAATCCCACTTGGTCATTGTGTACAATTCTTTTTATAGGTCACTGTATTCAATTTGCTTGTATTTTTTGGAGTGCATGTTTCAGATTGAGTATAAATTTATATGAACCCTAGAGAAGGCAGTCCTGAAAAATATAAACGACAAGAGCATTTGCTCTTTGACCTGGCTTTTCCACCTCTAGTATTTGTCTTACAGGTGTGTCTGCTTGCATAGCATTATTTGTAAGAACAAAATACTCACTTAATGTCCTCAATAGATTCTTGGAAACTGCAACTTTGAATGAAATGATGTATAACAAAAACAATTTTATCATAGGCTAACTCATACAAGCAAGAGTTAAATTCCTATGGCATGCTGGTCACAAAAACATCACCGAAGTTCTAAATAAAAACCAAAACACTTCTAATATTAAACATAGAAATAAATGTGAGCCCTACATGCATTTTAAACAGATTAATAAAAATGAGTAAGATGATTTTTTATCCACTTATTCCAATTCAGGGTTGTGAGTGGCCTGAGGTTATGCGGCAGCTCAGGGTGCCAGGTGGAAACCAATCTTGAACAGGATGCCATCCTATCACAGGGTACACTCACGCAGACTGCGAGCATTTAGACACACCAATTAACCTAACATCTTTGGGATGTGGGAGGAAAGTAGAGTACAGAGAAAATCCATGCAGACATGGGTAGAACATGCTAACATGCAAACTCCATATAGACAGTGGCCCCTGTTTGGAATTTTTTTTCCTCATCAATGTTATACAAAATGATGTTGAAAAAAAATGTTATTTGAGGATATGTTGTATCTGTTGTATTTAGCAAGAGGCTAAATACAGGATGAGGAGTGGCTTACATAGTGATACATAAAAAGGTCCATTATATATTCAGTTTAAAAAAAGGCACATGCTGGCTGGGTGCGGTGACTCACACCTATAATCCCAGCACTTTGGGAGGCCGAGGCAGGCAGATCACCTGAGGTTGGGAGTTCGAGACCAGCCTGACCAACGTGGAGAAGCCCCATCTCTACTAAAAATACAAAATTAGCTGGGCGTGGTGGTGCATGCCTGTAATCCCAGCTAATTGGGAGGCTGAGGCAGGAGTATCGCTTGAACCCAGGAGATGGAGGTTGCGGTGAGCCAAGATCGCACCATTGCACTCCAGCCTGGGCAACAAGAGCAAAACTCCATCTCAAGAAAAAAACAAAACAAAACAAGGCACATGTAAGTCCTGTGAGAGAACTGGGAGGTGGGATATAAATTATATTTGTTTGAATTTTCATAAGGAAACTCTGGAAAGATATTTTAAAAATCAGTAAAAGTAGAAATTAGTACAGAACATGGTAGACACAGATGGGAATGGAAGGGAGGTGTTCACAGTGCTCGTTTGATAGTTATACATTTTGAACCACATGTATTAATGCAAGTAAATGTATTACTTGCATTAAATAATTCATATTTCAAAAAGAATCAAAACATAGAATTTTTACTAAGATAAAGTCATTGGGCAGGAAGCAGCTCTTGGTATCATCAAGTTCAAACCTTTTTTGGTGGGCGACCAAGTCTCACTCTGTTGCCCAGGCTAGAGCGCAGTGGCACGATCTCAGCTCACTGCAAACTTCGCCTCCCAGATTCAAGCGATTCTCCTGCCTCGGCCTCCCAAGTAGCTGGGATTACAGGCACCTGCCACCACACCTGGATAATTTTTTGTATTTTTAGTAGAGATGGGGTTTAACCATGTTGATCAGGCTGGTCTCAAACTCCTGACCTCAGGTGGTCCACCCATCTCAGCCTCCCAAAGTCCTGGGATTACAGGCATGAGCCACCACGCCTGGCCAAGTTCAAATCTTTGAAATGAATCTTTGAATTGAGAAACAAAGGTCAAGCTAGGAAAGAGGATTTACCTCAGGATACATGGCAAGTTCTTGGCAGAATTGGGATAAAGATTCACATGTTCCAATTCAAAATCACATCTCTTCCCACTTCTGCATATCTGCTTTTCACGTTAGGAAATCCTGTATTTGGCTTTTACTGTGTATTATGGGAAGGGAGCATCATGCTTAAAACTAATATACTCAGAGTCCTTTCTTCCCAGTGGTACCCTGGTTCACCTGGAATATGTGTCCTACTTGGTAGCAGCCTCCACATTATTCTAATGAAGACACGGCAGTTCTACATGCCAGAAACCCTTTATTAAAAATTCACGAAAGTAGACCACAAATGTTCACATTCTGCAATGTTTTCTTCTTGCAACCACTTTAATGTTTTTCTCTCTTCTATGAGTATTTCTTTAGAAATACTCTCTGTGCATCTGTCCACCGTGATGGTATCACGAGCACTATAATCTGATTTATATTGTCAGTCACTCTGCAAAAATAGCCTACTGCTCCAGAGATAATGGGGATGGTGTCGAAGTTACTGATTACTAAATCAGAGATAACTATAGAGAACAAGACTTCATTCAGGCAAGTTAAAGCACTTTCTACATATGTTCCTTAATATATTGGCCATAGATCCTTCCCAAAATGTATTAAATGGGCATAATTTTTTATGCCTAGTCTCTCTTTGTGAATCTCCCCTCCCACCCATTCTCCCTCACCAAGTTTCAAAAATTACTTGCTGACTCCACCAGCTATTGTATTGGGCATGTGATTCAGATGTGACCAAAGAGAATATTCTACCCCCCTAATCAAAGTGTTTGGATCAGAGATAGGCACACAACTCAGGCTGGGACAATGAAAATGCATGGAACTTTGCTGGCACTATCAGGAAAAGCCTCACTTTCTGTGGGGTTTACTAAACTGAATGAGTACAAGTCTAGAGCTTCCAGTAGTCAACTCTGCTCCCACACCCAAAAAGACCAAATGAAAATCAACGGAAATCAAAGTCCAGGAGAAAGGCTGTCAAAGACCGTGGTTAAGCCCCTGAATCTAGTTATACCTAAAATTTCATCCTTGGTCCCCAGTTCTAAGAGAAAAAAACTAGTGTTCTCTTTGGTGGCTATTTAGGTTAGATTTGAGTTATTATTAATTATGAGATGTTGGTATATTTTCTCAGCTATAATGCTCTCCCAATTATATAGTGTATTTTTTATTCTATCCAATATAATATTCATGAAAATTGAAAGTTATTTATTTATTTATTTATTTTGAGATGGAGTCTCACTCTGTCGCCCAGGCTGGAGTGCAGTGGCGTGATCTCGGCTCACTGCAAGCTCCGCCTATCAGGTTCACGCCATTCTCCTGCCTCAGCCTCCCGAGTAGCTGGGACTACAGGCACCCGCCACCACGCCTGGCTAATGTTTTGTATTTTTAGTAGAGACGGGGTTTCACCATGTTAGCTAGGATCGTCTCCATCTCCTGACCTCGTGATCCGCCTGCCTCAGCCTGAAAGTTTATATTAAGTAAGCAGATATTTAGCATGGTATATTCCCTACTTTAATCCTAAATTCTCTGAAGCACTTAGAAGTTTTTCAATAGATGAATAGTATTCTACAGGAAAAAAAAAAGTGAGCACTGGAAATAACAATGCTTATAATCCTTCCTACAAGTTATAAAGCACTGTCATAATGCTACCTTCACCCTCTTACCCCATAACAAGCTTTTCAGGGGGACAGTGTGTTATAATTGCATTTTGAAAATGAACAAAGCAAAGTTTCAAAAGCCATAATTTATCCAAAATCACAGAGCTAAGGAAAGAAGGAATTGAATACAATCATCTCACATTTTTGTGTGTGTTTCCATTATGCCACAGGGACTTAGATAAGGACAAACAAAATGTGACTGTTAAACTGAAGCATTCAATCTAAATTCTAACTTTCATTTTCACTTGGGGCTATGAAATCATATGGCTTTCCCCTTTTACCTTAATCTTTCTGTTCCCCTTTCCCTCTACCAGTCCTGTCCAGGAAAATCTGTGCTCACATTATACAGAGATACTGATTTTGCTCACTAATTTAAAAAACATAGTTTTCAAAAAGTATTATTTGTAAAGAGTACAAGAGAAAACCTTTTTGTTCACAAAAAATAAGTAAACAATCCTTACAGAGTGGCTTCAGGCTGCTTAAGATAATTTAATTTGACTAAAAAAAAACTGTAGTGTTGACACATATGTAAGCCCTGGGAAATTATGCAAGACTATGCTGGATAAAGATGAAGAAAGTTATAAGCAAGAATAAGGCAGAGCCTTATACTGGAGAGGAAAAGGGGGATAGCATAGTGGATAGGGGGACATAGTGTGTTTCTCAGGATTTAGAATTAAAAACTACAGCATTTTTTTTTATTTATAGAAAAAAATCTGCTTTGCTCAAAACATACCTGAGCTGGGAGTCAGGGTTGGAAGATGTGCAACCAAGAGTGAGATTCAGGGACTGTTCACGCAGACCACACTGTTTCTGCCAATGGAGACATGTACTGAAGCTGCACTGCGTCCTGGATGCCAAAATTTCTAACATCTCTGTCCCCCAAAGCCATACTCTTCAGCCATCAGGCTTGCCTGATCAAGCTCCCATGAGGGTGATTGCTTCCTCACATTCTCTCTTGTGAATCAAAGTTTTCTAAGGATGTTTCTGGTTGGGAATATCCAGGTCACATGCCTCTCTCCCTGCTCCAAAATAGGCTGGGAGGACAAATTTCTGGATTCTGCATTGAGAGTAGGGACACAATAAAATTGAGGGAAATCTTCAAACATAGAAAAGATGTTAAAAAGCTTCTGACATTGTCTAAGCTTACGCCTGTTTACCAGATACATTAGAGGAAATACAAAGGAGTATGAAGGTTTTATTAGGAATATTACTTTTTTAAATAGGGAAGAGTCTTCTGCTGGAAGAAGCAGCAGAGAGAGTTGGAGATAATGGCTTTTGAGAAAGACTATTTTAAGAAGACATGAGGCAGAAAAGGCATACTCCAAGCTCCCCATTATTCTAATCCTTCACAGTAGGCTCACACTTCCCTTAGCTCTCTACTTCATGGGTAGCCCAGATTAACTGTTATAATTATGCAGGAAATATGATTTTAGAAGCTTTCAAGTCAGTTTTACAGAAAAAAAGCAATAGTAAAATATTACATTGTCCTACCATGGCCTCAAACATCAAACTCACAGACATCAATCTCTCAACTGAATCCAATTATACTGAAATCATTTCAAATATACAGAATAAAACTTCAAAAATGTAAGATAAACATCTAAAAATGATGAGGCAAGTGATGCCTGTTCAAATTCCACCTCTTGAAGAAATTTCCCCAAAGTGCTGGATAATTAGAACCCTGAGCTTGGCACAAAGCTGGTTCTAAAGGAAATCTTTTATTCTTGCTTTAAACATATGACAAGCATAGCATCCTTCTACCAAAGGAGGATCATGTTCCCTAATTAGAATGTCCACCAGGGAGGTAATGACACCATGCCATAGGACACAATCCCTGGGCAGCACTCACATATTCCAGCCTATGCCTTCACAAGGAAATAACAAACGTCCAGGGGACTGTTCACCCAGCCACCTCCCAGTGTATATTGAACTTTTTCTATTTTCAATTAAGAGAGACAATAGGAAAATAGTCTTTACTCCTGCTTTCTAGATGTCAAATATCATCTATACAATTATTTTATCTTATAAAATTTATTCCATTAAAAATACTACCAGCTATTATTATTTACAGTGGAATACTATGTAGGTTATGATTATGTCTGAAGAGGAACGCATGATACTAAATACCTTTAATATTATATCAGTTCTATTTCTGAATGCATGAAAAAAGACTATGGAAGGATATGTCAAATTTTAACAATGGTGAGATTTAGGTGTTTAGATTTTCTTTCGGTTTTGGTTTTTAATTTAATTTTTACTTTCTGTTCATTTATACCTTTCTCAATGTTTTAAATAAGCTATAAAGCATATATATACAAAGCATTCATAATCAGAAAAATAATAATGAAGACTTATTAGACTGTCAAAGTCACAATTACTGGAGTGCAATGTAACATGTGTGATAACTTATCATATCTTGAATATAAAAAATCCAAAGAAAATTATTTTCTAAATAATAATTATTAAATTAACCACTTGGGATGTTGAACTTTCTAAACTGAACTCCTTCCTTGCTGAAAAAGAAATAGCAGGAAAAATAAGTACTAGTTCACTTCATCTCAATTGCTCAAATCAACATCATGAACATCTGCTATAGATACCTGGGGGCCTAACGTTGTTTACTTCAACACGTAATGACTTTAGACTGCTTTATTTTTTAATAAAGTAGTCTTTTCAGCTCTTTTATATACATATTGTCTGTTCATTTGCATTATTGAGGTTGTGTAGCTTTGATCATCATTCTCTAATGCCGGCAATGCCTTCTCTTGCGTTCGCTCTCTCCTTATTGGTAGAAAAGTGAGTGGAAAGGGCATACATTTTGGCATCACGAAGGCTACATTTGAATTCAGATGTATGCAGGTACTAATGTTCAGCATCTTAACCTCACTTAGAATCTCAGTTTCCTTATCTGTAAAGTGGGTATGAAGATAATAATAGTACCCAATATAGTTGTAAAACAAAATATGGTTGTTAAATTAGTTTGGACATGCGAAAGCAGTTTTCAAATTGTAAAGCAATACACAAATAATTTTAATCTTTGCAATTCTAAAGTTCTTCCTTTTGATCAGCTATGGCTTTAAGAACCAGATAAATATATTAAGCGGTATAATTAAGAGCAAAAATAAAATACAGTAAATGAGCTTTAAATGTTGTCAGGGGTCTGAATGGAACCAAAAATGGGAAGTTTCATCTAGTCAAAGACATGTATTTCTCCACAGCTTTAACATTTCTAAAACTGGAACATGTTGAGATGATGTCACCAAGATGGCAGAGTAAAAGGTAACCCACTCATATGCCTCCACAGCAACAAGAATTCTGTACCTATTTACAGTCAAAACTCTCTCTTCAGGAGCCTCAGGATTCAAGTAGGAATTTGTGAAACCTCATTGAAGCCTAGGACTTATTAGGGTTGTTTTTAAGCATGCAGACCAACACCCAGGTGGCTGATCTACCCCACCAAGCTTGTTTCTGGGTTCACCGCCAAGTCTCTCAAGGAGTTTGGCTAAAGCTCCATTTGTTCTTGAGCCTGGAACCAAAACTATCTGCCAAGAGGTCCAGAAGGAATCTTGCACACTCTCACCTGCCCGCTGACATTGGTCTCAGCAGTGAACCTGACAGTAACCCTGTGGTGCTGCTCCATCCTTCCTTAGCTGACCTTACAGCTCAGAGATGCTCACACAAGGACCCAGAGGGAGACTCACCCATATCCCCCAGCCTGGGAGTCTAAGCCTCACAGATGGGCATGCCAACCTCTATCCCACAGCAGGTCCCAAGGGGACCCAGTCTCAGCTTTGGCCTCTCTCACTGTAGTTGGGGAACTATCCCATCTGTGCTGAGACCTGCTGGGAAAAACTTACCTGTCTGAGCCAGTGAGACCAGGATTTTAAGCCTCCTTCCCACAGCAGATCCCAAGGGGGTCCAGTCTCAGCTCCAGCACCTCTTGCAGAAGTCAAGGAACTATTCTTATCTATTCAAGAACTTGCTGAGTGACACACACCCCTCTGAGTCAAGACTAGGTTCTCCAGCATCTGTCCCACAACAAATTCCAACGGGACTCACTGTAAGCTTCAGTCCCTCTTGTTGCATTCAGAAAACTACGTCATCTATACAGAGATCTGCTGGGAGATGCATGCCCATCTGAGTCAATGTAACATGCATATTACCCTTCATTCCACAGCAGATCCTGAGGGGGCCCTGTCTCATCTCTGGTCCCTCCTGTTGCAGTCAAGGAACTACCCCCACTTGGGCAAGGACCCGCTGAGTGACACTCACCTGTCTAGGTCAATGAGACAGGCCCACCAGCAGATCCTGAAGGAGCCCAGGCTCAACTCTAGACACTTTCACTACAGTCAGGGACTCATCCACTTGTGCATATGCCTGCTATGAAGAACATTCACCTGGGCCACTGGGGACAATCTTCTGAACTCAAACTCCTGGCCAACATTCCCAGACAGCCTTAATAGTCTCCTTAGATCTTCCCCAAGTCTATTCTTGCCAAAAAGCCACATTAATCTTAGACCTTTTTGCAAGACTCACAGCAAGCCTGGGCTTAGACCATCCTCTAGTGCCACAATGACTGTAGTGATCACAGGCTGAAGGAACAAAAAATTAGTCAGCTTAGAATTACTGAAAGGCTTTCTGAAGAACGGCAGGTACAAACAAAACCAGACTGTGAAGACTAAAATAAATACCTAATCCTTCAATGTAAAGACATTGTCAGACATCAGCAAGTGTCAGGAACATTCAAGGAAAATATAACACTACAAAGTGGACAAAATAAGGTGCCAGAGACTGACCCTAAAGTGATGGAGATATGTGATCATTCAAGCAAATAATTCAAAATAGTTGTTTCAGGAACCTCAGCAAACTTCAAGAAAACACAGAATCAATTAAGAAATCTATCAGAGGAATTTAACAGAAATTGAAATAG
This sequence comes from Pan paniscus, assembly GCF_029289425.2. NCBI lineage: Eukaryota > Metazoa > Chordata > Mammalia > Primates > Hominidae > Pan > Pan paniscus. Next base: position 189,390,532 of record NC_085926.1, on the reverse strand, counting down.
TAATTTTAAAAATTGAACGAATATTGGTGCTTAAGAGTATAATAAATGAAATGAAAAATGCAATAGATATCAACAGCAGAATGGATCAAATAGAAGAAAGAATCAGCATGCTCCAAGATGGACTATTGAAAATATACAACCAGAAGAGAAAAAAATAATAGTACTCAGGAGGCTGAGGAGGGAAGATAGCTTGAGCCAGGGAGGTCAAGGCTACGTTGAGCTATGATCATGCCACTGCACTGCAGCCTGGGTGACAGAGTGAGACAAACAACAATGACAACAACAACAACAACAAAAACCTGTTAGAAAAATAATTACTCTTTCTGTACTTTATACAAATAATCAGGCCAAGTATAATGAATTGAATTGTTCTTACCATAATTTGTCTTCAGTAAAAATAGAAGATTGGAGAGAGAAAAATTGTTTCAATAACTATGGTATGCCTGTTATTAAATTCTAGTCTCATCAGTTGTTTTTGAGTTTTTTTCTGTAATTTAGACTGGCTCTGCTTATTTTTGTGAATCAACCAGTGATCTCTGATTGCAGCTCAAAAGAAACAAGAGAGATGGGTAATGTGAAAATCTGGATCAATATTCTAATTCTGGGCAGATATTGGAATTGGCTAGCAACTCTGTATTAGCTTGGTTCCAATAATTACCCTGTTCACAGAAAGCCTTCTTATTTAGTTTACTTGGGATAATTTTAATTATTTTGCTTTAATGTTGTGGAATATATTGCTGTTGTAGTCTTGGTGTACAAATGCAGGAAACGCTTACTCGATGTTTTCTGTTTTTTTTTTTTTTGAGATGGAGTCTCACTCTGTCGCTAGGCTGGAGTGCAGTGGCGCGATCTCGGCTCACTGCAACTTCCACCTCCCAGGTTCAAGCAATTATCCTGCCTCAGCCTCCTGAGTAGCTGGGACTACAGGCACGTGCCACCATGCCCAGCTAATTTTTGTATTTTTAGGAGAAACGGGGTTTCACCTTGTTGGCCAGGATGGTCTCAATCTCTTGACCTCGTGATCCACCGGTCTTTGCCTCCTAAATTGCTGGGATTACAGGTGTGAGCCACCGTGCCCGGCCTCAATGTTTTCTTAAACAGTTATTAATCTTCCAGATAACATCTTTTGTCAGAACTCAAGAATTATGAGTGGCCCTCAACATACTGATGCTTTCTGACTGAGCTGCTCTCTACTCTGAATACAAGAAATCCTAGTAGTTAGGCAGGAACACCACCCCTATTCAGCCTAAAGAAGTTACAGAAGAGGGATCTTTGTCTTTCTACAACTTTTAGGATTAAGGGTTCCCTTGTAAAAGGGAGGAGGGAAACATCAGAGGCGTTGGAACCAGAGCAACTTCGTCTTGAATAGAGGCTGCGTAAAATAAAGCTGAGACCTACTGGGCTGCATTCCCAGGAGGTTAAGGCATTCTAAGTCACAGGATGACACAGGATGTCAGCACAAGGTACAGGTCACAAAGACCTTGCTGATAAAACAGGTTATGGTAAAGAAGGTGGCCAAAACCTATCAAAACCAAGATGGTGATGAGAGTGACCTCTGGGCATCCTCATTGCCTGTTATAAGCTAATTTTAATGTATTAGGATGTTAAAAGACACTCCCACCAGCAGCATGACAGTTTACAAATGCCATGGCAACATCAGGAATTTACCCTATATGGTCTAAAAAGGGGAGGAACCCTCAATTCCAGGAATTGCCCACCCCTTTCCTGGAAAACTCATTAATAATCCATCCCTTGTTTAGCATATAATCAAGAAATGACTGTAAAAGTGGCCAGCCAGCAGCCCTCAGGGCTGCTTGGCCTACAGAGTAGTCATTCTTTATACCTTTACCTTATTAATAAACTTACTTTCACTTAAAAAAAAAAGTTTTTGAAAAAAGTGAAAATGGAAACACAACATACTAAAACCTGTGGTATAAAACAAAAGCAGTAGTAACAGGGAAGATTTTAGCAATAAATCCTTATATCAAAAAAATGGAAAAATTTTAAATAAACAACCAATTGGTAAACCTCAAGGAACTATAAAAGCAAAAACAAACCAAACCCAAAATTCATAGAAGAAAAGCAATAATAAAGATCAGAGTAGGGTCGACCACAGTGGCTCATGCCTGTAATCCCAGCACTTTGGGAGGCCAAGGCAGGCAGATCACTTGAAGCCAGGAGTTCAAGACCAGCCTGGCCAACATGGTGAAATCCCGTGTCTACTGAAAAATACAAAAATTAGCTGGGCGTAGTGGCACACGCCTGTAATCCCAGCTACTCAGGAGGCTGAGGTAGGAGAATCGCTTGAACCCGGGAAGCAGCAGTGAGCTGAGAACGTGCCACCGTACTCCAGCTTAGGCAACAAAGTAAGACTCCGTCTCAAAAAAAAAAGAAAGAAAAAAATATCAGAAAAGAAATGAATAAAAGAGGCTAAAAAATATACAAAAGATCAACAAAACAAAGGTTGCTTTTTTGAAAAGATAAACAAAATCGATAAAACTATAGTTAGACCAGCAAAGGAAACAGTTAGAAAACACAAATAAATGAAATCAGAAGTGAAAAAAAAACATTAAAACTGTCACCACAGAAATACAAAGGATCATTACAGACTACTATGAACAACTTTACAGCAACAAATTGGAAACCCTCGAAGAAATGGACAAATTCCTGAATACATACAACCTACCAAGATTGAACCATGAAGAAATAGAAAACCTGGACAGACCAATAATGAGCAACAAGATTAAAGAAGTAATAAAAATGACCCCATCAAAGAAAGGCACAGGACCTGATGGATTCACTGCTGAATCTTAGCAAACATTTGAAGAAGAACTAATACCAATTCTATTCAAACTATCTCCCAAAATTGTAGAAGAGAGAATACTTCCAAACTCATTATACGAGGACACCAAAGGTGTCAAAGGAAACCAGACAAAGACACAACAACAAAAAAGAAAACAACAGACCAATATCCCTGATTAGCATAGATACAAAAATCCTCAACAAAATACTAGCAAATAAAATTTAACAACACATTAAAAATATCATTCACCACAATCAAGTGGGATTTTTCCCAGGAATGTAAGAATGGTTCAACATATGCAAATCAATCAATGTGTTACATTGCATCAACAGAATGAAGGACAAAAAAATGATCATTTCAATAGATGCTGAAAAAGCATTCGATAAAATTCAAACATCACTTTATGATTTAAAAAAATCTCAAGAAATGGAAAAATATTACATGCTAATGGATTAAAATAATTAATATTGTTAAAAATGTCTATACTGCCGAAAGCAATCTACAGATTCAATGCATTCCCTAACAAAATACCAATGATGTTCTTCATAGATATAAAAAAAAATCCTAAAATTCATATGGAACTACAAAAGACACTGAATAGCCAAAGCAATCATAAGCAAAAAGAACAAAGCTGGAGGCATCACACTACCAGATTTCAAACTGTACTACAAAGCTATACTAACCAAAACAATATGGTACTATTTATGGTATTGACGTAAAAACAGACACATAAATCAATGGAACAGAATAGAGAACCCAGAAGTAAATCCACACACTTACAGCCAACTCTTTTTGGCAAAGTTGACAAGAAGGTATATTTGAGAAAAGACAGTCTCTTCCTGCTGGGAAAAATACATCTCCATAGGCAAAATAATGAAACTAGATTCCCAACTTTCACTATATAGAAAAATCAACTCAAAGTGGATTAAAGACTTAAATTTAAGCCCAGAAACTATGAAACTACTAGAAGAAAACCTTGGGGGAAACAACATAGCACATTGGTCTGTGCAAAGATTTTTTGGGTAAGACCTCAAAAGCACAGGTAAGAAAAGCAGAAATAGACAAATGGGATTACATTAAACTAAAAAGCTTCTGCAAAACAAAGAATATGGAATGGAAGAAATTTTTTGCAAACTATCCATCTGATAGGGAATTAATAAGCAAAATACATAAGTAATTTAAACAACTCAATAGCAAAATCATAATAGTCTGATTAAAAATGGGTCATTTCTCAAAAGAAAACATACAAACAGCCAATAAGTATATGAAAAATGTGCAACATCATTCGTCATCCGGTGAATGCATATCAAAGTCACAATGAGATATTATTTTACCCCAGTTAGAATAGCTGTCGTCAAAAAGACAAAAAATAACAAATGCTGGTGAGGATATGGAGAAAGGGAAATGCTTTACACTGTTGGTAGGAACGTAAAGTAATATAGCCATTATGGAAAACAAACCTCAAAAAATAAAAATAGAACTACCACATGATCCTGCAATCCCACTGCTGTGAATATATCCAAAAGAAAGGAAAGAGTATATTGAAGAGGTATCTGCACTTCCATGTTTGTTGCAGCACTATTCATAACAGCGAAGCTATGGGATCAACTTAAGTGTCCATCAACAGATGAGTGGAAAAAGAAAATTTGGTATATATACACAATAAAATACTATTCAGTCATAAAAAAAGAATAAAATCCTGTCGTTTACAATGTGGATGGAGTTCTAGCTCATTACATAAGGGGAAATAAGCCAGGCACAGAAAGACAAATATCATGTTGTCCCACTCATATGCAAGAGCTAAAAATGTGGAATTCTTGGACTGCAATGGTGGTTACCGAGGCCGAGAAGAAAAGAGTAAGATGAAGAGAAGTTGCCTAATATGTACAAAAATACCATTAGGTAAAAAAATAATAATAATCAGTCCTAGTATTTGATAGTACAATAGGAAAATTATAGTTAACAATAATTGATTGTATATTTCAAAATAGCTATGAGAAGAATTGTAATTTTCCCAACACAAAGAGAAAAAGATAAATGTTTGAGGAGATGTATATCAAAATTACCCTGATTTTATCATTACACATTGTAAATTCATATATCAAAATATCACATGTGCCCTTTTAAAAATATGATATATCAATTAAAAAGTACAATAAAATAAAACTGGGATGTGTCTAAAGCTGGTGGTGTCTTATAATTGCTGTGGCCTGGTGGCAGTTGTAATGTCATTGCCTGCCCGAATGCAAATATCAAAAGCATCATCCTCAAAACTTGCAAAATGGGTATCCGCAGCTTGGAATAAAGTTCCAGATTAATGAGTGAAGCATTATTTGAAATAATGCTGTGACATCGATTTTCCTAATGGTACAAAGGGTGATATTGTGAGAAATGGCATGGATATGGATGGCTGTGAGTCCAAACATGAACCAGAAGAGTCAGACTCTGAATGGGGAGGAGCTTCCAGAAAATGTAAACAATTATTTTGTTTGTGTTCATTTTTAAGGTATCCATAAAATGGACATATAATTCTACAAACTGTCAAAAATGACTTATAAAGCTCTGCCAGTATGTATAAAATAAAATGCAAATTTATGTGAAAGCATTATCTTTTTATTGGCAGCATTTTTCTCTCTTAATTGTTTGTATAAACAATAATGATATTTCTGACAATCAGTGGCATCTCAGAAACAATGAAATAGCTAAATGTCTAGTTGGTTTTGTTTGTTTTGTTGTCTTTTTTTAAAATCATGTTATCTTGAATGTTTCAGCATACTCTCCTAACAATAGAGGCATTCCCCTATAAAATTGTGATACCATTTTCACATCTCAAAAGCTGAGCAATACTTCCATAATGTCATCCAACCTCCAGTCCATACTCAAATGCTCCAATTGTCCAAAAATGTCTTTTGTATGTTTAAACCAATATTCAGTCGAGTCTCATGCATGGTACGTGACTGAAATTGTTCTTATTATTAGCACTGGGTATTACCTACTCAGTAGGGACAAATTTATTTTCCCCATCCCCCCGAATCTTTTAAGGCATTTTGTTTCATCTTGTTTATTATCTTATGGAACTCATTTAAGGTAAGGAATATTTAGCAGCCTTATTACAAAAAAACCCTGCTCATTTGGCATCTGTATCTCCTTTTACTGCGTTTTTTTTTAAGTCTTTCTGAGGTAAAATTAAATAAAAGTCCATTTTCAAACAACTTGGGTTTGCAGCAGAACCAGTTGTTCTGAATACACTAACTCAATTCCCCTGTGGGGTAATGTACTTACGTACAGCAGAGGCCCCAGATACCTGAACACGGGTCGCCTTTTGAAAGTTCGGTATGCTGTTCTCTGAGTGTTAGGGGTTTGGTTAATTTTGAGTAACCTCTTTATTTGGATGAAATATCCAAATCTTCCTGTTGCCACTTTGAAAATAGCTCCCTCCACATTTCCTTTAGATTGGAGTTGCTGCTTTGAACATAATGTTCATATCTCTGGAAAGAACAGCATCTCTCGATGAATAAAAATATTCCTCTTCAAAAAAGAACTTGCTGTTCCATTATTATATAAAATGTTTCAGTGCTGGTGTGAAAAGAATGTATAGACTTGTGGGTAGTGTATAGACTAAAAAACAAAACAAATTGAGTGCTCCAGATAGTAGGAAGTGAACACTGCATATTCTTATTATGCTTCTCATTTATCTTAGAGCAAAATAAAATGAGAATTTTGGGGGGAAAATGGACTTTAAAAACCATACAATCTCATACCTAATATAAAGTACAATAATGTGTAATTGAAATTCTCTGGCAACCCTAGCTAAAAGTGAGTTGTATGTTTCTATTTTAAGTTTTTCAGAATGAATTTTTTTTTGCTTCTAGTTCTAAGTAGGGCTTTCTGTAAGACGTCTAAAGAGTAGAGTTGCATATGAGTAAAGTTTTACTGCTTACAAATTTTTTTTACAAAAGAATGATAAGTATCTGAGGTGATAATTTTGTTAATTTGCCCAATTAATCATTTCACCTTGTAAACATATATCAAAACATCACATTGAACCCCATAAATGTATGCAACTATTATTTGTACATTAAAAATAAAATCAAGAAAGAAAAATATATATTCCTTTTTCAGCTGCTATGAACAATAAACTAAGCCAGAAGCATGCAAAAGCGGGTGATGTCTGATCATTGATTTAATACGACAGCTCTATTATGTGGATTTACTTAACTAGTTTCACAATGGATAAGTCTTAATTTCCACACAATGACATGTTATTAAATATAATAACAAGCTCTGTTAACAAGCGTCTCCCCTTTCTTCTGTTTCTACTATACTCCTAAATGGGAAAAAATATTCAAAAATGTGATCTTGAAATAGAAGCTTTCTAGATTATATGTCTAAGAGTCATTACCACTGCCCAAGCATGGGGCATCTCAGTGAACAAGGCAGGTCAAGGCCATTTCTATTTTTTTCAGGCTTGCAGTTGCAGAATTTTAAAAATGCCAAAATATAGCTACAAACTAATATATGTTAAAGGTTTACACTTAACAAATTATTGTGCTCTAGAAAATTCAATCATGGTACATGTGACCTATCTTGGAGACAATTTCAAAAATATATTTTTGAAGCCCAACATTATGAAACACCCTAGGCTCTCAACTTCCAGTCTCTTAGAAGCTGAGCTAATCATACATTCACTTCATTAAATACACAGAGTTTTGATACCTCTATAATCTTCACCTCCTGTAAACTATTTGTTGTAGTTCTCTGGTCACGTTTGTATGTAAACGCGTGCCATGGTAAAGTACCAAACACTGACACCTACAGCAATAAAAAACAATTGAAAAAATGTGTCAGAATATCATGCTGCACAACTTTTGATAGGGAAAATAGTTTTCTATGTTAAGGGTAGCATTTTAATTCCACAGAGACCATGAGAAAGTATGTGCAAATAAATTAGAGTTTAAAAATCCACAAAAATATTGATATCTCATCAGTTTATTCATTTACAAAGAAAATTTCTCTTATTTCAGAAGAAATAATCATCACTCAGTTCCCTGATTTTTAGCCATCTCTGTCCATCGATAAATATAGATATATTTCCACTCATTCTTATCATCTCTCTCCAGTCTCACAAGAAGGTTTATCTTATATCAAGTCTCAACATAATCCTTTAACCTGTGCTTTAAATAGTACTCTCTTCTTCCTGAGAGACCTCACAACATCCTCTTCTGGTACCTTCGACAGCTCCCTTACTGCTTTCTTTCCCTTCATATATAAATAAACATAAATCTCTCTCTCATTATTAAAAAAAAAAAATTTAATTTCAGGGTCTCCCAGCCATCATCTAATTGTCCTGATTTCCCCTTAACTAAATTCTTTACAGGTAATCTACACTTTCTCCTTCCCTTTCTGCTCTCATCCTACAGCTATAAAATTTCTATCCCTGTCTTTCCAGGGAAATTTTTCTCACAAGGTTAAGCAGTTACTCCATTATTTCTAATAAAATGAACACGTCAGCCTTGATTTTACTTTAAATCTATTAAATATGTAGATGTCTGGACCAAGTTTTCTTGAAATTGTCTTCTGTAGGGCTTCCATAATGTAATTCTTGCCTGTTTTTCCTTCAATATCTGTGGTAATTTTTCAACCTCCTTCATAGATTCAATTTCTTTCGGTTACACCTGAAGTGATAGTATTTCTCAGAGTTCCATCTTTGTTCTTCTTTTGATTTCATTGTATTCTGTTTCCTTGGGTGGCACCATCCACTCTTATAATTTCAAATAAACTCTACTGATAAAGCACAGATCTATGTTTCCAACCTCGATGGCTAAATGCCCTTTATGCTTTTCTGTCTACTTATTTCAGGGCCACAAAATCACTCAATGCTTTACCACCAAATCTCCTCCCTTTTCAATGAGTGGAACCACCGCCTTTCCTAACCCAGAACACAGAAATTATGCTCGATTCTTCCCATTCCCTTGTTTTTCACAAATCACTGAGGCCTGATGAGGCTACCCACGAAAGGTCTCTTTGTTCTACCAGATGCTCTTTACCTGCAATTCCTGATGCTTCCGAACCTTGCCACTTATATTAATAGCTTAGCTCTTCTCCCTGCCCCCAGATTGTTTGCCTTCAATATTTTCACCACAAAACTAACAGGATGATCCTTCTAAACTGCAGAGCCACTCAAGCTATTTCCCATTTCCTCCCATGCTTAAAACAGGTCATTGAATTCCCACAGTCTTCAAAATAAAATATCAACTTGGCCCTCCACAGTCTGTCACTGCCGATTTCTGCAGCTTCATCTTACCAAATTTGCCTTGTAGCCCACATTTTAGTCATACTGAAACGCATATACTGAATACTGACATTTCAATCATATTGAAATGAATGTTTTGAATGAATTTCTGGAAAAAATGCTCTTTAAACATTTGCACTTCTGCACATCCTCCTCATTTGACTCAGCTTGAACATCACCCAGGAAGCGGTGCCTGTTTTCTCTTAAGGGACTGAGAAAATTCTCTTTCTGTGTATTCTCATACAATCTCATTGAACTAATCTCAGCTACAAGATCATTTTATTATTTTATATAGTCAAATATGTGTTCCCTAGGCAGCTAGGTTCAGTGTTCCTTGAGGTTGTGCAGTATATTTTCTTCTTCCTACCCCCACTGTCTTTTGCAATGTCTGCCACATATTTGTACTCTATCAATGTTGAATGAATGAATTCAAGCACTACTTACTAGTAATCTTTGGCAGTTAGTAATGTGATAAAGCATGTACATTATCTAATTTAAACTTAAAAGTGTTTCACTTTGTATAGATGCATACAGAGATGTAGAAACAGAAAGCAAATCACGAATTTCTAAGTTGATCTTTTTATTGTAGACACTAACATCGTTGTCCGTAATTTTACATGTGTGCCCACACAAATACATAATGTTTCTCATTCTGTAGAAATACAAAATACTCCCTTAGGGAGCATCAGGCAAGCTAAATTATTTTAAATACTTCTGTGAATGAGAAAGACTGTTATTATAATTAGGCACATGTAACTAGAACATGCTAGACCAAAAAAGTCTTATGTAAGAAAAAGGTATTCTATTGATATTTTTGAGATTATAATTCTCTTTAAATACTATTCTTTTAAAAAGAAACAATATGTAGAGGGCTCATTAAAATATTATTTTATTTTTTTGAACTTTTAGGTTCAGGGGTACATGTGCAGGTTTGCTATATAGGTAAATTGCATGTCACAGGGGTTCAGTGTACAAATTACTTTGTCACTCAGGTAATAAGCATAGTACCTAATAGGTAGTTTTTTGATCCTCGCCCTCTTCCACCCTCCACACTCAAGTAGGCCCCAGTGTCTGTTGTTCCCTTCTTTGTGTCCATGTGTACTCAATGTGTAGCTTCCACTTATGAGTGGGAACGTGCAGTATGTGTTTTTCTGTTCCAGAATTAGTTTGCTAAGGATAATGGCCTCCAGCTCTATCCATTTTCCTGCAAAGGACATGATCTCATTTTTCATGGCTGCATAGTATTCCATGGTGTATATGTACTACATTTTCTTTATCCTGTTTACCATTGATGGGCATATAGGTTGATTCCATGTCTTTGCTATTGTGAATAGTGTGCCGCATTGGACAGACACATGCACATGTCTTTATGATAGAATGATTTACATTCCCTTGGGCATATATCCAGTAATGGGATTGCAGGGTCGAATGGTAATGTTTTAAGTTCTTTGAGAAATTGCCAAACTGCTTTCTACAATGGCTGAACTAGTTTATATTCCCACCAGCACCACATAAGTCTTCCCTTCTTTCACAACCTCTCCTGCATCTGTTATTGTTTTGACTTTTTAGTAACAGCCATTCTGACTGGTGTGAGATGGTATCTCATTGCGGTTTTGATTGGCATTTCCGTAACTATCAGTGACATTGACCTTTTTGTCACATGATTGTTGGCTGCTGGTATGTCTTCTTTTGAAAAGTGTCTGCTCATCTCCTTTGCCTACTTTTTAATGTGGTTGTTTGCTTTTTTTCTTGTAAATTTGTGTAAGTTCCTTATAGAGGCTGGATATTTGACCTTTGTTGGGTACATAGTTTGCAAAAATTTTATCTCATTCTGTAGGTTGTCTGTTTACTCTGTTCATAGTTTCTTTTGTTGGGCAGAAGCTCTTTAGTATAATTAGGTCCGACTTGTCAATTTTCGGTTTTGTTGCAATTGCTTTTGGCATCTTTGTCACGACGTCTTTGCCGGGTCTCACGTCCAGAATGATATTCCCTAGGTTATCTTCCAGGGATTTTATGGTAAACCATTATTTTAAGTAATCAAATGCATCTTTGAGACTTCAAAGATTATTAAAAATGATATAGCTCAACCTCTTCATATATTACAGGAAAGGAAATTGAGACTCAGAGGGGAAAAAAACAGCTTGCATAAAATTGTACAGCTTGTAAATGGAAAAGTCAAAAGATGTTGGAACATTAAAAATTAAGTATGGCTCATTCCTTTATTGTAAATGATAGGTTTAATTTAAAATATTGTGGCCTCTATGTTTTTTCTCTGCAGTTTTAAAGCCTCACATTTTTAAAACCAAAATGAAAAGAGTAGTGATTCCATGTAGTACACACTCATGATTGACTATTTTATTTGAGTGTAATGGGTGCTGCAGGGGCAGTTTACATGTCATCTGCTTTCAGCATTAAGCTCCTGACAAGCAGAATCCCAGGAAATACAACTTATGTACCATTAATCCATCAGGGTCTCTTAATAAAGTACAAACCTAAAGGTAGGTAAGGCCAACCAGCACTTAATCACTCTGAGGAGAACTAAACCACAAAAAGTAATGTCTGGAAAAACAAAGCTTTTTTCCAATTCTACCACTCTCGGGCTCTTTACTCCTTGCAATATAGAGATACTACATCTGACACACAGAATCTGGGTCAAGAAATGATTTTTTAAGTGACAGAATTGTCTGTAGTAAGATCATTTCCACTCCTACTGTATTATAGTTCTTTTCACTGGTGCTAATTCAATACATACAATGCAAATTAACTTTAGATCTCACTTTTGATTTTTTTAAATGAGGTATTATATAATGAACAATAATTAAGGCATTTTAGATAAATTTTACTGCCTCGGGTCACTAAGTACTCTTTCTTGTTTCCCTGAAATGTTTTATATTCTAGAAAATATTTGATGTTCATGTTTAAATATGATCTTATAATCTACGTATTCTTACTCATAATGATAATGAAAACAACTTCTACAACTTAAATAATGTGGTACATAGTTCACAAAGTGCTTTCATATAGATTTCACACAATCTCCACAATCCTATAGTACTTTCATTTTTTTATTTCACAGAGTTGTAGTAAGCTCAGGGATATTACATTAATTTGGAAGTTCACAATATTATTATCTGGTAGATCCTGAAGTTGATCTCATATTTTTGGACACCAAGTTTAGTGTTCTTTCCACTATTTAATTCTGTGATGTTGGTGAGGACATAATATTAGAAACGGAGTAATGCAGTTTTTTTTTCCCCAACAAAGTTATTCAAAGTATATCAATTTTTGCTTCTAAGTGAATTTTCTTTCTTAAAATACGTTTCTATTCTAAGAAAAAAAGTTTCCAAATTTTGGAGTCACTAAAAAATAAAAACCAGTATTAAATAAAGGATAAATAAACTGAAAAGAAAGAAGAGAGAAGAAAGGAAGGAAGGAAGGAACAAAGGAGGGAATGAAAAGGAAAGAAGGAGAGAGGGAGGGAGGGAAGGAAGAAAGGAAGGAAGGAGGGGAGGGGAGGGAAGAGAAGGGAAAGGAAGGGAAGGGAATAAAGAGGAAAGATGGTGGAAGGAAAAGGAAACAAAGGAAAGAAAAAGAAGAGAGGGGAAGGGAAACATCAGGCATTTCATTACCAAGAACGATTGCGCATTAGATATTTAAACAGTCCACCTTTCAAACTCTCTACCTCTTCTTAGCAAACCCTATGAAAATGCATTTGTGTATAAATATGTATGGTTTTCTGGGTCGAAGAATATAAAGCTTTCATCCATAATAGTCCATGGTACTATTATCAAAGGAGAACACTATCTGAAATAAGGAATTATTTGTGTGGGAGATGTAGAAAATGATAGAGCAAAATCTTCTAGGAGTAAAGAAGAAGCAACTGATTAAAACTAACTGAATCTGGAGGAGGGGGTTATGAAACTCATGGCATTCGAACTGGGTCTTGAAAGATAGATTGAATTTCAATAGGAAGGGGGGAAAATAGGGCATTTCATGCTAACAGAAAGGCAGGAGCAAAAACACAAAATAAAAATGAATATTTTGGAAAGCAGATGTTTCAACATCTGTTGAATGGTTCAGGTGAGTGGGAGTGCTTAACAAGCGGCACTGATCAGAAAGCAAGTCAATTTTTGACCCCATTCCTGGCTTCCCAGTTTGTAGGATAGGCCATAGTTCTATTCCATTACAGAAGGACTGCAATAACTGCTTGCTAAATTAATCTATGCACACTTCCTGCCTCACTGTAATAAACTATTTGGTAATTTCTTCCACTAAAGAAATCAAATTATTTTCTTGTAAGTATATAGGAAGAGCATTCCTCAAAGAATATTATGCAAAAAAGGATAATGCTTGCCTTTTTGTTACTGTAGATTCTAAATATAAGCCTTTTTAACAAGCTGAGTTAACATCCCAATCTAGCCTATTCTTGTTTCTCTTTGCATGTGTTTTACTTATTCATCCACCTGAAATATTTCCAATTTGTAAAATTCAAGAAAACTGGGTTAATAAAACATGTGTGTCAAGAGTATATTTATCTCTAAATTTATTTTTTCACTACTATCTCAGTCCAGCACTAAAATCTGTAAAGAAGGAATTGACTATTATGTGGAAGTAACTTTAGAAACAAGGTTCATTGATTACATGAGCTCTAAATTCCCTCTCTAAAAATTCTGCTATATATGTTCTCAAATTATTTTCTCTTTAGAGGAAAATAACTTGTTACATACTTTGGTTCTTTATAAATTGATTTAATATGTTTGCTAGATTATTAGATGGTTTGTAGTTGCAACTTACATGGAAATTAAGTTCTAAAATCAGCACAGAAGGTGAAAATTCCATATTATGAATTACCAAATGCTAATTTAAAATATTTGCTACCAAAGTTACAGAGAAACAAATGGAAAGTCATGAATTATAGAATAAAAATGCATTGAGTTGAAAATTAGTAATTCAAAGTGCCACTTGATGAAACTTTATTACATATTTAATTGCAGGAACCTGCACCGATGATAGTATATAAATAGAGAGAAAGTAAACTAACAAATTATACTCTTTGTGTCAAAAATTATTGAGATTGTGCTGATTCATTATCCAGTTTTTCTTACCTCTAAACTCATTCTATACTCTGTGATGTTGGGGCTCAAAACATGGCAAACAACAATTCCCAGTTTGGGAACTGAATTTCTGCCAGTAGGCAGCATAATAGAGTAATAGTGGGAGATGGGAGGAGAGGGACAAGGAGTTCTTTCCTGCCTTACTCCTTTCCCCTGCAGCTGCGCTGGCAGTGACACCTGGTCAAGCCTGCAACTTCTTTCTGCAGTCACTAAACCAGCCACATAGGTCTTTGTCCCAGGCTCTTCCTGTACCTATGATTCTAGGTCACCAGTATTCCCTTTCTGCTCTTTCAGCTCATCAATATCTGTGTAATGGTATCCCAAAGCAAATCTACTCTACTTTAAATAACTAATATGGTTTCCATTTTCCCATTAGGACTCTGACTTACACTATATTTCCAAATGAATACTAGTCTGATGCTCTAACATCTTCTATAATAACCACAAAATAAGGATGAAGAGAAGATTCAGAAAAAGCCAAAGATGGTGTCCCACCCTTTGGAACCAAAAAAAATAGTACAGACACAAATATGTACCGAATCCAGTGAAGAAAAATGTATTCTCTGAAGTTATCCAAGGCAAAACAGAATTCTCTAGACATCAATCACTCAGAAAAGAGGAACTGAAAGAAGAGCAATTTTATAAGAGAACTTTCCACTAAAAAACTAGGCCAAAAAAGCAGGGGTGGGGTTGGCAAGGAGGTGAAGAACAATTTTATCTTCTTCACTTTGAGAGCTTCGACATGATTTTATGCTTTTCAGCTTCAAAAATTGCCTTGTTCATAAAAGTTTCATGGGTAATTTAGGTATTTTCTGCAAAAAATACAGAATATATTATGAGTTTGAGTTCAGAAGTTTTCTCCATTAGCAACCAATTTCTGATTCCTCTCAAAAAGGCAACTCAGATATTTTGGTCCCTTTCAGCTACTCACATTCTCATTCAAGCGAATAACTAAATGAAAATAGAGCACCATCATTTTAATGTACCTCGGGGATAAAGACCATGTTATTTCAAAAGTTAAATATTTTAGTTCCAGAAACCATCATGGCACTTGCATTTCTTTTAGAATAAAGGAAATAAATATCTCTACTTGGCCACCCATTAAGGTATACTTGGGCCACAATTTTATGGCAACTCCCAGCATAAGCCATTGACAAGTGAATTGTAACACAGTTGTCCTCAAGATGCCAATAATCACAGTCACACTGAAACCTCGCTGAGTACTGCTGACACAAGTAACACATAACCAATTAAAAGTAGCCAAGGACCAACAGGATCTGGGAAATAGGGAGACATGTATATCCTACAGATGTTAGAAACAAGCTGAGCTTTCCGACTCATCTGTAAGTGTGCAGACAGACCAATTAGTTCATTATATTGATATATTTAGAGGCAGATTATCCCAGGAAAACAGTTTGGCTCCTGCTCATTCTGGTTTTTGTTTTCAAATACAATAATGTCACTTCATATTTTTAGAAGAAGGTACAAATCTTTTTCACATCTCTTATCTAACTTGATCCACACAGAAGCAATACTCTGAGCTGACAAGCAAATACATGCATACATGCTCACAGAGGTGGAGCATCAGGCATGATCACACAGATGTGCAATAGGGAGTCAGTACTAAGCAGTCAGAATCATCAGAAAGCTGGGAAATGGGGTCGTCAATATTCTCAAACAAAAATGGTATACTCAGGACTTAAGTTCTAATTTTTCAAGGGAAAAATAAGTTTTACTACAGATGTCAGAGGATAAATAATTTCAGCCAGACCCAAGCAAGATTTTTGTCTTATATTCACAAAGAAATAAAACCAAGTTACTAAGTTACATACACTCCTTTGGAGCTAAAGTCTTTCTCGCAAAGTAGAAAGTCCAAAGAATGAGAATTATGATTTGACATGACCTGAAACTATCATTGGATTACCCACATATAACAGATGTTGATGGCATTCTATAAGCTAAAAAGCAATATAAACTAAAGCAGAATTACAGGAGAAAAGACTCAACTATCTGCTGTGTAATATTAGGTAAAGTAATTTATCATACTGTAAATTTCTTCTTCAGCAAAATGAAAATAATATTTCCTCTCTGTATTATTTTAAAATTTTAAATAATCTTAACAGCCAGTGTTCCCCTGCTAAAAACTCAGCCCAGAAGTACCCCAATGAGAGAAGAGAATCAAACAACAATTCCACAAGAATGTTACTGCTAAAATAAAATTACACGGACACCTGCTTCACCTTCAGCGAAGTCTGGGCCATAAAAGTTTAAAAACCACAGAGGTTGCCAAAAGACTCCACACAGAGAGGACCATTCTGAAAGAAGACTGAGCACGGTTTATGCATTGAGGTAGAACTCAGGCCTCATCCATTTTGCATTACTCCTTTGGAGAGTGAATGTAAAAGATTTCAGGCCATAAATAATTTACCTAAACACCCACAGATCTCCTAAGTATTAGGGCTGTTCTTTTAAATAGGCCAAAACCTGTGAAAATTTGCCAGAGACAGCCAGCCATGCCCAGAAGCAAAAGCCAGCCAGCAATGGAATTGCAGCAGCATTCCAGGACTAATCTCATTCTTGGAAATGGGATTTTCTCATGCTCTTCCCACAGAGCCTGGAGGGCCTCAGAACCTCACCTTGGGTCTTCCTAATGGCTTCTAGAACAGACCTAATCTTGCTAGTGTCTAGCTTCAGAAATCTAGTTTTCCAGAACCTCATTCACACAATTCCAACTGTTTCTTCTGACCTCAGAGGGTTCAATTTAACTCTTTCTTCCTACCACAGTAGAAGGAAGGAACAGAGACATTATTCTCGGAGACAGGATCTCGAGAATTTATGGTTCCCCCAAAATGTCCAGTGGCTGTCAGAAGGAGCCTCCTTTTCTTTAAGAAAATTCCAGTGTTTTTAATTGTGAGCACTTGCCTTCACTCGAAGCCCCCAAACCCTAAGATGATTCCTGGCATTAAGAGGATTTAGGGGCCAGGCCAGGTGCAGTAGTTCACACGTATAATCCCAGCATTTTGGGATACCAAAGCCAGCAGATCACTTGAGGCCAGGAGTTCGAGACCAGCTTGGCCAACATGGTGAAACCCGTCCCTACTAAAAATACAAAAAAAAAAAAAAATAGCTGGTGTGGTGGCAGGTGTCTGTAATCCCAGCTACTCGGGAGGCTGAGGCAGGAGAATCACTTGAACTGGGAACCAGGAGGTGGAGGTTGCAGTGAGCTGAGATTGTGACACTGCACTCCAGCCAGGGTAAGAGAGCCAGACTCTGTCTAAAAAAAGAAAAAGACTTTGGGCTATAGAGTTAGGTATGGTATCCCCAATGTCCCCAAAATCTGTTCAGCTACTTAGCAGTACATCAGGCCATCTCTGAAATGCTCCAAAGTTACAAAATTCTCAATCATTTGTGAATTCTGATGGAGCCCAGAATTGTTTCTGAAGCTCACAGTAGGTGTAGGAACACCCAGTGATTAACCCTAGGTCCTTCTCTGAAGGCCAGGTTGTCCAGAAACCCCATGAGTTTCCTCCTTCATCACATAAGGGTGTGTGCACCCTGAAGGCAGAATCAGCACCTGAGCTACTTCCAGGTCAGTGACGGTGTCCAGGCTGCCCCCTAGAGCTGATTGGTTGTGCCCTGATTGCCCCCAGAAATCTTTTACCTTATCTTCTCATGGGAAAAAAATCCCAGGAAGACCATAGCCCTAACTGCCACTGGAAGCACTGGAATCCAAGATAGAGATCCCAAAGATTTCTTTAGCTTTTCTGGAGTAAGTAGGGGCTGTCACATGGCCTCAGCTTAGCACAAAAGCCAGCAGTCATTAGCCAGTATTCCTATTGAGTTTATACATGACTGTGAAGATCTAAAGGTTGGCACAAGGATTCACAGATCAACTCTGGGTGAGGTTAATGCTATCAAGAATTAGCCCTAAACCTGCAATTATAGATTGTAATCTGGCCATATTCAGAGACCCTCAATTCTGAGATCTCTAGAAACTTGTCCTAGTACTTCTCTAGGATAGGCAAAAAAGCCCTGTATATAGCAACTCTTAGGCTTGAGAAATTAATTATAGTGAAACAGAAGGCTTCTAGGTGAACTTGGCCAGCTTCTTGGGAAATGTTGACTTTATGTGAAAAAACACCGTATGTCTGAATATCTATCTCAGTATCAGGTACCTGATGTCAGAGGTTTTTACTACAAAAACAAACAATAACAACAAAATCTTACAGTTACCCAAAAACCCTATTATCCCCACAGTGAGACATCCAAAGAAGAAATGGCTCTGCAAGGCATACACAGAGGGCTGAATGTTTGTGTCCCTCAAAATTCATATGTTAAAATCCTAGTTCCAACATGATATATTTAGAGGAGGGGCCTTTAAGAATAATTAGGTCATGAGAGCGGAGCCCTCTTAAGTAGGATTAGTGCCCTTACAAAAGGGACCCTCTCACCCTCTTTCTGCCATGTGAGCCTACCATGAGAAGTCAACAGTCTACAAACGGGAGGAGGGCCCTCGCAAGAACTCAACAATGCTGGCACCTTGATCCTGGCCTTCTAGCCTCCAGAACTGTAAGAAATCAATTTCTGTTGTTATAAGCTACCCAGTCCACGGTTATAGCAGCACGAGCTGACTAAGATAACACAGACCATCCCTCACAGTACAAAGGGCCTTCATTGAGTAAGACCCAAATGTCTTCCAAGGACCTGGGAATCCTGAGCCATCTTGCAGTCAGTCTCACAAAGGTTATTGTTACCTTTGTGTCAGATTTGTTACTTCCTTAACAAAGGTCCGCAAGACCAACTACTTTTTCTTACCTTTACTCAAAAGTAAAGTATGTTTGCTATAACAATTCAAAAGGAAATATAGGTGTTTATAAAGTAAAACTAGGTTTCTCCCTTCTCCACTTTCTCTGGGGAAATCTGATATGTATTTGTTATATTCTTTTCTATGATATATATATTATATATAAAATATCACATATAACTAATATATAGGATATTATGTTTTTAACATAAATTATATCATAAACACACACACATATTGAAGTGTTTCCATGTTCGTTTCACTTTGTCTTTTTAAATCAATGCGTCAGTAGCCATTTTCCACCTTATCTTTCTCCACCATCGCTCTTAGTTAATAATTTTCCTTTTCATCAATAAGTTAGGTAATCATGAGGGAACTTTCACAACAACCCTCCTACCAACAAATATGTTCAGATTCTCTGCCTTCTCTCCTATTCCTATGGCTGCCAGGACACTGCCTTCTCCTGGTTTTCTTCCTTTACAATGGGTCGCTCATTCTCAGTCTTGATTCTGGTTCCACTTCATATTCCCAAGCTCTGAACTGTAGAGTGTCCCAGGATTCATCCTTAGACCTCTTATTTTCTCAAGAGACAATCAGTCTCTAGTGATCTGATCCAGTTCTGTGGGTTTCAATGCCATATCTACACTGATGCTTCCAAATCTCCATATGAAACCTCTTTCCTAAACTTCAGAGGAATGTGTCTATTTGTCCACATCAAATCTCCACTTGGAGGTCTAACAGTTCTCTCAAACTCACCACGTCTGATCTCCACTGCCCCCTCTCTCCAGTTGTTACTGTTGTTTTCATCATAGTAGCATTACAGTAAGTTTTACTATGTGGTAATGCAGGAATTCTTCCACTGTTATGTGTCAATATTTTCTTCAGGTTCTATTGAATAATGGTGCAAGTGCTCACACTGGGCTTACAAAGATATAATTTTGAGCAAGTCACCTTCCCCTCTCTAAGACTCATTTGGAAAATCAGGTCAATAGTTTTCAGTGCACTTTCCTTGGTGTTCCTGGAGATTACTCTTACTTTAATTCAAGCTCTATTACATTTCATCCAGATTCCCGGGTAGGTAGGGGTGTGTGTGTGTGTGTGTGTGTGTGTGTGTGTGTGTGTGTGTAAAGGTTTATGGTCATGTACTTTGCCATACAGGTAGATGTAGATGTCCCCACATCTCTCAAGTAATTTGTCTATAAAATAAGAGGGTTCAGCTGATTTTGCCCCTTATTGTCTTCCCTAGAGCAGTGACAAGGGTATCACTTAGGAGATTAATAGAAATGCAGAACCCAGGCCCTCCTCCCAGACCTACAGGTGATTTACTTGTCCATTCAACACTGAAGTAGGCAGTGTTCCCTTATACTCCTGCAGCTCTGGCATTATAGGAGAAACCAAAAATTAAGTTATCATAATTCTGGTTTTCTTATTTTTTTTCTAAACATTAGACTGAATTAAATTGGAAACATTCTCCAAGGTTTAAGAATTCCCTAAAGAATTTGAAAGAGGGTGAGGAAAAAAGCAGTAAAAAGGTATTCTTGCAATTGACCTGGCCTGTGATAAATACTGAGGTCTTTTTCTCTCCTCACTTGTATGTGACAAAGATTCTTTCCTTGGCCAAACTCTACTCAGGTTCCTATGAGCAATTTTCCAACAAGTCTTGACCTTTAGACTTCTGACATCATCTCTGCATGGTCCAATTTTAGCACAAATCTGGCTAAGTCAGTTAAGTGAAAGTCCTCCACCTTCGATATCTAATCAAATCCCTCACTTCCCATACTGGATGTCTTATCACACTGGCTTGCCTTCAGCAAGGGTCCTACTAAGTACATTTAGCCGGAATACCACCTCGATCCTTGATGTTTCCTCTTAGCAATTTTTCATCCAGCGACCCTCACTCTGCTCCTTGGCTATAAATTCCTACTTTTCCTTTTTACATTCGGTGTCAAGCTCAATCTCTCTTCCCAATGCAAGACCTAATCTCAGTGGTCCTTACACTTATCTTGATAGTCATCCTCCCACAAGGCTTTAACAAAGTCTTTCTTACTGTCTTTAATAAGCATTAGAATAATGTTTTCTTTAACACATAATTATATTTGTTTTTCACCTGTTTGGGGCTTGTTTTTTTTGTTCATTTGTTTTTTCTTTTTGCTTTTTTTTTCCTCTCATTTTTTTCTCTATTCCATTAATTCTGAAAATGTCCACTACCCTGCTCAAACATCTTTAGCTAAGTCTTGCTTTCCTACTTCAACCTGTTCAGGTACACGTTATCTATTCCATATAAGGTTTTCTTCTAAGACTTTATCTGAAAATAAGTTCTCTGGTTTTAAAAATATAAAACAAGAATTTTTTCATCTCTAACATTTTCATATTTTAGCATTAGTTATAAAATAAAAGATAAATTACATAAGAAAAAATATAAATAGCTGACAAGTATATTTAAAAGATTAATCTTTCTAGTAATCAAGAAAATGTGTCTTAAAACAAGACAGGATTTTTAAGCTATCAAGTTGACATGGATTATAGATAATACCCAGCGTTATGCCGCATACATGTGTTTCTCAGAGTTTGAGTATACAACGTTATTCACACTCTGAAAAAAGAAACATATATCACAAATATTTTTAAATGCAGTCTTTAATCATATTTTCATCATATTTCTAGGAGTTTATCATAAGAAAACATTTAAGAATGTACACAAATATTTAGCTAGAGGGATAGTTATCAAAGTGTTGTCTTTATTAGGGGAGTAAGAAAAAAACTGGAAAGCTATAAATATCAAATAAATGTAAATTAACTTCAGCTGTTTATGGTAAAATTGTAGTGGAACAACACTTAGAGGGAATGGTATTTACAATATATCAATTTTAAAGGATGTGTTTCAAAATAATATGAATCCCATTTTAGTAAAATAAATATGTACATGTGAGTGTCCATGTACATCTGCGTGTGTGTGTGTGTGTTGCTTGAGAAAAACATAAATGAGTTACCTTTTGCACTGGAATTACAAAGTTTCTAATTTAGATTCAGTATTTGTGGTTTTTAAGTAGGGAAAAAAATAAGAAAAAAAGTATTGTTAATTTCCAAAAGTACAGAGTCTTTCTCCCAAGACTGATGATGGAAGAGGACAAAGTCAAACCCTAAGAAAGAGTTTAGCTTTCCTTTTTCAATTTTCTGTTCTTCATTGTTTTTAGGTGAAAACTACTAATTAGCAAATACCTTTTGATAAGCAATGAGTGTCCTGGTGTGGCCAAAATGCAATTATTTAGGCAACGAATTAGTCACTGAACAAACATATAACTACTTTTGTCCCTTAAATAGAAATAACATATAGGGTGTTTATCTCTTTAGGTTTTCTCTGTACCTGACTTCTGTTCTCTTTGGCACTTAATAATACTTTTGCCAGTGGGTTCATGACAAAGGTATATATATTTATCCAAACCACTCAGTGTGTCCATTTCTAGCAGCTACAGTAAAAATTCAAGTGTTAAAGTAGATGACAACTATTGATTAATGGTTGAGGAAAAAGCAATATTTTTTTCAATTGTTTTTCTCTGTCAACAACTAAGAAAAACAAAATATTAGAGAAATCATTTAATTGCTGATTAAGCAATGTTAAAATAGACACTAATATTTTGCAAAGTGAGATGCAAATACATTACTTGTAATTTTAATTTCAAAACAAAATGAAATAAAGTTTAACAAATAATTTGCATGAATAATTTTATTTTCTATTTTTTAAAAAGTCATTTGAATAAATTATGAAAAAACAGATAAGCAAAAGAAAATATAAGTTAAAATCATCCATCATCCCACTGCCAAAGGACAACTATCCTTAACATTTGTATATTTACCGTTTAGTCTATTTTCTATACTAAAATAGATAGGTGTATATAACATATATAACTTGAATCATAGTAAGCCTATTGTTTCATAAGATTCATTCCATTAAAAAATAAGTCAATAAACTATTTTGTGGATTACTATCTTATAACAGAAATGTAATGGCAGCAGGATGATCCACATGACAAGCTGATAAAAATTTATTTTTTTTCCACTTTTTATTTTGAAATTTTAGACTCAGAATAGTTGTAGTAATAGCACAAAGAAATCCTAAAAGTCTTAAATTTCTGAATGTTAACATGTTACTGCATGTGTTCAGCATTCCCATGCATACTTTCTCTCTTTCCCTCTCATATGACTCCTTCTCTCCACAGACTATGTATACATGGGTACATAAATACATATATATATGTATAATACTTTCTAAAGAGAAAGCTGCAAACAGAATTACACTCTAAACGCTTGAGTGTAATTTTCTAAAATGAAGGATGTTCTTTTACATAAACATTACAATTAATAAAATTAGTAAAATTACTTGACATTGATGCAATACTTCTTGTGATACACAGATCAAAGTTACAGAATAAATTCAAATTTCTCCCATTTTTCCCATAATGCCTTTTATAGACCAGGAATGTTCTTTTTCTTATCCAGAGCACAAGCAAGGATAACACATTGCATTAGTAAATTGGGTCAGAGCCAAATCATGGTGGACATTAAGATGTAGGTCTATTAAGAAGTTTCTACTTAATCTTATAAGAATAGAAGACATTGGAAGTTTTAAGCTCAGATTATCAGATTTTGTTTTGTTTTGTTTTTTAAAGGCATTTCTGTTGGCATCACAGAAAATGATTTGGAAGAATACGACTGTTTAATACATTTCTGGAACAGTGAGACACAAGAGGACAAGGCACAGACTATACAGATGGAGAGGAGGGGAAAATAAGAGATGAATCAAAATGAAGTGTGCAAAGGCAAAACCTGTGCTCCTCCATTCCAAAGCAGGAATTAAATAGTTTAAGTTTGTGATGGCAGACCATTTCCTACCACTGCTATTCACTTATAAGGAAGAGGACAAGAAAATGTCCTGCCTTCAACTTATGTTTGCAAAGAATGTTTTAAGATTGAGTTTGTAATGCATTGTGTATTTCTCAGTGAAAAGGGATAGTCCAGTTTAACAACTGTCCATTTCACATTTAGCAATCTGTTTATACCATCACAGCCCCCTATTATACGCCAAACTACGAAAGGCCTTGAATGTCAGCCCCCAAAGGTCTTACTTTCTCTAATAGCCAGCCTAATGTTAGAGATCACTCTTACTTTTGCACTTAAATAAATGGATGGTGCTAAACTTCTGTCATTTAACAAGCTAAATTAAAGAATAATTAACAGCCTTAACAGTTAAAATAAAAATATGCACATGTTTTACAATCCTATAAAACCTAATGAAATATATTATTCAATTAAAAAGTTTCACCTGAGAACTTAGGTTCTTAGGTTTATCATACAATTCAATCTGCACATCTTCTGGGAATTGAGTTAAAAATGCAGATTTTGATTCCATGGGTCTGGGGTGGAGTCTAAGATTCGGCATTTTAACATGCTGCCAGGGTTTGTCCATGATGCTAGTTCCCAGACCACACTCTGAATAACAAGAATGTAGTAATCATTGATTGAGTCTCACTGGATAATAGATTTTTACTTGGAGAGGGAGGTGGCACAGCAGGCTGGAAAGAGTACAAGGGTGGGAGTCAAGGATAAATAGTTCAAGAACTATCTCTGCCATTAATAAACTGGGTGACATGAGGCAGATCCTATGATCATTTGGGGCCTCAGTTTCCTCGATGTATATATCTGCAATGGAATAGTGAATTGTTTTTCTAGGACATAAGGATATGTTTTTAGCAAACATTTAACAAAATTCAAACCTTAATGAGCAGACATGCTATGGCTGGTTTAGTTGCAGTAAATGTATTTATTTAAAAATGTTCAATGTTTTCCTGCTGAGAGTGCATCTGAAATAGTTACCATCTGATTATAAAGAAAATGGAAAACTAAATTTCAAGAGAAAATGACCTCTTCTCTTCATAAAGTTGAAGGCTAAATGAAAGAACAAACAAAGACTGTGGCCGAGGAACCATAAATCAGGAGATTAAAATATTCCTTCTATATACAGAAATAAATACCCTACTTTTCTTCCTTAGGCATGGCTTTTAGCAAAATACACTGTTTTTGAATTTGAAATGAAACAGTTTTTCATTTCATTTAAACATGTGGCTCTCAACTGATGGGAGACAAAAGACAATTAAGTATAGTCTATTGCTTGCAGAAGCATTCAGATTAGTAGGGGCAGTGTTCCCAAGAAATCAATGGGGTCTAATCAGAACACCCAAAATCCAAAAGTATACACCTTGTACAAAACATTATTTCTTCATAATCTGTAAGTCGTTGTATTAGTCTGTTTTCACACTGCTGATAAAGACATACCCGAGACTGGGCAGTTTACAAAAGAAACAGGTTTATTGGACTTACAGTTCCATGTGGCTAAGGAGGCCTCACAATCATGGAGGAAAGTGAAAGGTACATCTCACATGGCGACAGACGAGAAGAAAGCGTCTGCAGGGAAGCTCCCATTTTTAAAACCATCAGATCTCGTGAGACTTATTCACTACCACGAGAACAGCACGGGACCCGCCCGATGATTCAATCACCTCCCACCAGGTTCCTCCGGCAACATGTGGGAATTGTGGGAGTTACAATTCAAAATGCTATTTGAGTGGAGACACAGCCAAACCGTATCAGTAGTAAACTAGATAGAATGGATTTTTAAAAAGTGAAGAAAGAGAAAAAGAGAGGGAAGGAAGGAGAGAGAGCTGTATTATTTAACTTGGCAGAGACTTACAGTGAGCACATTCATTCACTTGTCACAATCTTTGGGATCAGCTGTGTTTTTGAAGCAGCCCAGTATCCAGGGGTCACCTTTTGCCAGCTGCCTGGGTCCTGTTGCTTTTGATCACTTTCTCTGGCAGATGTGATGTGATTCTATTTGCCAGCTCGCTCCTTTGACTTTGCTAACTCAGTGCACACTGCTCTCATCTCGCTAGCAGGGCTGCCTCTGGGTGAAAGCACTTACTCCTGCCAAAGGCGATCTCCCCTTGGAAGGGCAAGCCCCTGTCATCTCCTGACAGCCCAGACTCCCATGGCAGATGCAGCTCTCCCTCTGGTCCTGGTGTCAGATTCAAAGGCCTGACAAGCTTCCATCAGCAAAAGCTCTCTTTTAATTGCTATAGATCAAAAAGTGCTGAACATGTCCATCAAAATAGAGTAGAACAGGATAGAGGAAGAGAGGAAAGATTAGGCATTTACCAAGATAACCCAGGCTTTCTTTATGCCACCTGGTCCCATCTGATTAATGAGGGGGTCATTTTCCCACCAATACCATAAACAAAAAGCAACCAATTTCATTGTCTGTATCAATATACGGACATGTATTTTCTGTCATGTATTTTCTATTTCCTATAATTTGTCCCTACAGTTACCTCATATTTCCATTAGGGGACACCCGCCAACACACACCCACACCTACAAGAGAGAAAGAGAGAGAGCCCTTAACCGCATTTCTTTTTTTAATTTTACATACTTGTTATTCCTTTGTTCTTTCCTATTGCATTCTATCGACATGGCAAAAAACTTGATTTTCATAGCTGGAAATGGGCTTCACTAAACAGAGTCTAACAGTTGAGTAAACTAAGGCCAAGAGAATTTATCTGACTTCTGCAAGGCTACACAGAAGCTTTACCTACTACCCCACTTTCTATTTAATGTACCCTTCTATTTCATGACTATGCTAGCTATATTTAAATAACTTGATCTAAAAGCTCCAGAGGCAATCACACGTGCTCGTTGGAAACCAAGCCCACTATGCCACATTGGCCCTGCCACTCAATAGCTTCCTTCTCTGTACAGTGAGACGTGCAGCCTTCCCTACCTCGCAGAGGAGTTGTGAGCGTTGCAACTACTGTCTTGGTAATGCTATTCAGTCCAAACACACAGTGAGTTCTAATTTATCGACTATTTCTTTTTTTTTTTTTTAACTTTCACGTTAAGTTCAGGGGAACATGTGCAGGTTTGTTACGTAGATAAATTTGTGTCATGGGAGTTTGTTGAACAGATTATTTCATTACTCAGGTATTAAGCCTAGTACCCATTAGTTATTTGTTCTGATCCAGTCCCTCCTCCCACCCTCTACCCTCTGAAAGGCTCAGTGTATGTTTTTCCCCTCTGTTTGCCCATATGTTCTCATCATTTAGCTCACACATGCAATATTTGGTTTTCTGTTCCTGCGTTAGTTTGCTAAGGATAATGGCCTCCAGCTCCATCCATATTCCTGTAAATGATATGATCTCATTCTTTTTTATGACTGCGTAGTATTCCATGGTGTGTATGTACCACATTTTCTTTATCCAGTCTATCACTGATGGGCATTTAAGCTGATTCCATTTCTTTGCTATTGTAAATAGTGCTGCAATGAACATATGTGTGCATGTGTCTTTAGAATAGAACAAATTGTATATTCCTTTGGGTATATACTCAGCAATGGGATTCTTGGGTCAAATGGCATTTCTGTTTTTAGGTCTTTTAGGAATTGCCACACTGTCTTCTACAAGGGTTCAACTAATTTATACTCCACCCAACAGTGTATAAGCATTCCTTTTTCTCTGCAGCCTCACCAGCATCTGTTCCTTTTTGACTTTTTCACAGTCATCATTCTGGCTAGTGTGAGATGGTATCTTATTGTGGTTTTGATTTGTATTTCTCTAATGTTCAGTGATTTTGAGCTTTTTTTCAGATGATTGTTAGC
The DNA here is from genome assembly GCF_029289425.2 of Pan paniscus. NCBI lineage: Eukaryota > Metazoa > Chordata > Mammalia > Primates > Hominidae > Pan > Pan paniscus. The sequence continues at coordinate 189,362,815 of NC_085926.1, read as the reverse complement.
CGTATGTATGTCTTCTTTTGAAAAGTGTCTGTTCATGTCCTTTGCCTGCTTTTTAATGGGGTAGTTATTTTTTCCTTGTAAATGTCAGTTCCTTAGAGATGGTGGATATTAGACCTTTATTGAATGCATAGTTTGCAAAAATTTTCTCCCATTCTGTAGGTTGTCTGCTCACTCTGTTTACAGTTTATATTTTCCTTTGCTGTGCAGAAGCTCTTTAATTCTATTTGTCAATTTTTGCTTTTGTTGCAATTGCTTTTGGCATCTTTGTCATGAAATCTTTGCCTGTTCCTATGTCCCGAATGGTATTACCTAGGCTGTCTTCCACGGTTTTTATAGTTTGCTGTTTTATATTTAAGTCTTTAAAACATCTTGAGTTAATTTTTGTATGTGGCATAAAGAAGAGATCCAGTTTCAATCTTCTGCATATGGCTAGCCAGTTATCCCAGCACCATTTATTGAATAGGGAATCCTTTCCCCATTGCTTCTTTTTGTAGCCTCGACTATTTCTTAAGTAGAAATTAGTATTCAGAAGAAGTAAAACATGTATAGTTTACTCAACTTATTTAATGCATCTTAATAAGTTAGAGACCAGCGATCTCCAAAAATTGAGGTTTTCGTGATTTTTTTTTTTTTTTGGTGGATCAACAGATTGACAAATGTTATTTTCCCAAGTAAACAAGTTTCTAAAATTCTCGCTATCACATTTGTCCTATAAACTAAAAAAAACTTAAATTCAAAGTAGAATAAAGGGCATAATTTGAAAATCAAAAATAATCCTTCCCCAAAACAAATAATACTTTTGATTCTGATGAGAAAATGCTGTCATGGACCAGTGTAACAAGCACTAGAGTTTGCAAGCCCTGTGTTTTTATCTCATCTCTAATAACAAAGAGGCATGTTGCCAGAGACTGCATGTAGCCCTCCTTCTTCCCATCTTCCCGTATGTGCCAGGAAGAGGCAAAGCTCAGGGGCTTTGACTGAGAAGACATTTTCCCAGGACTCTAAATGAAGCAGCTACCAGCAACTGAAAACTTATCCAGTCTTCATCAAATCTGCACATAAATTCGATTTGCCAAAGTCAGTATCCAAAAAAAAAAAAAAAATTCATCAAACACGGACAATAAGCAAACCTAACAAAATGAATGCTGGAAAAAGAGCAAGCTCTGCCCTTTATTGTAAAACTCACCTGTACTTCTGGTGATGTTCATAAAAACGGTGTATGAGAAAATAGACTGAAAGCTTAATAAAAGATCGATGTGGGCTGTGACTGCATGAACGGTGTTCAAATTTAGGAAGCAATAGCTTGAACTCAGTTTTGTAGCATTCAGACCATGCCTGGAGGTGAGATTTCAGCAGGGACAAAGACAGACTAAAATAGGCAAGAGGAGACAATCAGAAGTGCAAAGGCCCTGGGCTGTATCATAAAAAGATACTGATGACCCCAGGGATGTCTATGTCAGAGTAGTAAAATTTCAGGAGCAACAGTCACTGTTTTCAGATGGCTGAAGAGCTGTCATGTCGAAGAGAAAATAGAACTGCCAGAGCCACACGAAGGTCAAAATGATTGGAAACAAAGTAAAATAGACTTATACAGCATAAAGAAAAAAAATCTAACTCTTACAGTTGCTCCCCTCTCCCCAGCCCCCTCAAAATGGAGTGATTTTCTTGAGCAGTGTTGAGTTCCTTATGCTGGGAAGTAAGGAATGTCCACACCAAGGAGTTATACCAGAAAGTCTAACAAAAATAAAAAAGATGGTGCTATACATTCCAGCTAAGAGCTGGAAATCTGATAATTCTACTATATAATCTTGAACATCTCCCAACTACTTTCTCAGTCTTGCTTTGTCCACAAGTGAGGCTATTATATATAATAAACTCAGAGCATCTTTGCAGTTTGAATATGCTCTGGCTTTTATCAATAAACATATCTGGGTTTTTTCCTTACCTTTGATTATGCAGCTATCATTTATTGACTATTTTCCTTGAAAAGGGCACTGTAAAATGTTGAAGTATGGTATATTATTATTCCCAATTTAAAGACAGAGAAGCTAAGTTTCAGAGCCCATACATAATTTGCCCAAACCACACAGCTGGCAAGTCAAGGACGTAATTCTAAACCCAAATCTGTCTAAAGCTCTTAAACCACATGGTGCATGGACTGAAAATATTTAAAATTTATTATCTTGAAAGGATTCTCATTTTGTCCTAGCAGCATCGCCAAATCCTGTGCCTATAAATTTACACAAATTCCTGATTACCCAAGGATTAACTTGGAGATCAGCATCATGAAATTGTTGCCCTTCCCCGATCTGTTTTCTTTGATATTAATACAAGCTTCCATGATAATTCCTCTTTTCATGTCCTGGGACTCACTGCCCATAAAAATGATACTTCCAACAACGTAGGATTACGGGTCTTTGGGTTCTCAACCATAGTTGCCTCTCTTTGCACTCCACTTCAGTTATTTACTATATGGGCTCAAGACCTATACCATATCTAAAATATTTTCTTTCTGACTATAACAATTCATCCTTTACACTAACCCCCTTATTTCATGATCCGTGAACTCTGATCTTGTGGTGATCTGATGGAAAACTTTTCCCTACTCTCCAAGAATGTTACTTCTTGCCCCCCTGGCCTCACCCAAAGATCTCATAGTGCTTTTCCTTAACCTCTTTCTCTCCTCTGGCTCTAGGCCTCCCTGTTACACATGCCCATCTAAACCCCAACAATGCATCACTCTCAACCATTCACATCTTCTGCTTCTACATATGCGTGCTGATGTGGCTGCTGAAACCAAGCAACCATGAAGATTGATGCCACAATAAATGAGCACAGTCCAATCACAGCTGTTTTCTCAATCTACAGTGCTCAGCAATTCCTAGTCAGTCCCCTCTATCATTTAGCTCAGCTCTTCTTCTAAACTGTCACCATTCTCCACAAGCTTCTAAATCTTACTGTTCTATTGTAGAACATAACTTGTCGTCATATTTCACGTTCCTCAAACTTCCTTGCCTCCTCGTTCTCAACACAGGAAATTCCCTTCTACTACACAGAAGGAAAAAAAGAAATCAAAAATAGAAATTCCATTCACTTTCTACTAGCACATCCTATGTGCATCTGCATTCTCTTTTCCCTCATCTTCATATTATATATGACCTATGTATACTCTAATATGATGCACAGGCATACCACTGAGAGATTGCAGATTGAGTTCCAGACCACTGCAATAAAACAAATATCACAAATATTCCGCTTTCCCAGTGCACATAAAAGTTGTGTTTACACTCTAACATAGTTTAAGTGTGCAATAGCATTACACCTTAATTTAAAGATATTTTATTGCTAAAAACTGCTAAAGATCCTTCAGACCATTGCAAACTTTTTGCAGATGGACGGTCTTGCCTTGATGTTGCTGGCTGCTGACAGATCAGGGTGGTGGTTGCTAAAAGGTTGGGGTGGCTGTGGCAGTTTCTTAAAATGAGACAACAATGAAATTGGCTGCATCAACTGACTTATTTTCATGAACGATTTCTCTGTAGCATGTTATTTGATAGAGTTTTATCCACAATATAACTTTAAAAATTGGAGTCAGTGCTCTCGAACCACGCTGTTGCTTTACCTGCTAAGTTTATATAACGTTTTAAATATTTTGTTTTCATTTTAACAATGTTCACAGCATCTTCATCAGGAGTAGATTCCATCTTAAGAAACCACTTTCTTTGCTCATCCAGAAGAAGCAACTTCTTATCCACTCAAGTTTGATCGTCAGATTGCAACAATTAAGTCACATATTCAGGCACCATCTCCAATTATTGTTATCTTGCTATTTCAATCACATTTGCATTTATTTTCTCCACAGGAGTCTTGAACCTCTCCAAGTCATTCATGAGGATTAGAATCAACTTCTTCTGAATTCCTGTTAATGTTGCTATTTTAACCTCTTCCCATGAATCATGAATGCTTTTAATGGCATCGCAAATGTTGAATCCCTTCCAGAAGTTTTTCAATTTACTTTGCCCAGATCC